>NW_023252315.1:0-1878 GCF_002007445.2 Ailuropoda melanoleuca
TCTACAGAAGAACACTGTATAGACACCATGTCTCAACTTGCAACTTCTGTCGTGAAGATGGAAGCCTTGAAGAGAGTGTGTGCAAGCGCGTAAAGAAAGTGCCATCTACTTAATTCTGAGAGGCAAGTGTGTGTAGACAGACTGCAATATCGAACCCACCTCCTGATGAATGAATCAACCAGGCTTTTCTTCCCTGTGTGTTGAACCTTAAGGAAAGTGCCATAAACATAATAGTAGGTGAGAACCCTGGATAGATATTGTCTTACAGCCCACAACATCTGTCACGAAGACGGAAACGTTTGCAAGTTTGTGTTGAAAGCATAAGGAGNCCTGAAAGCATAAGGAGTGTGGCAGAGACTTAGCTTCATAAAAGGACCATTGAATCCATCCTTCAAGGCACGTCTTCTTTCATGAAGTTGGAAGCATTCTCAGAAGTGTATTGGTCAGCATAAGGAAATTATCGTATGCTTAACTTTATGAAAGACCTCCATAGAAAACTCTCTGACACTGACATCTTTATCATGAAGCTGGAAGCATTGGCTCAAGGGTGAGGGAACATGCAAGGAAATGCCATTTACTCAACTCTGAGCACCAAGCTTCTGTATAAAGAATGCAACTTCAAATATCCTGATGCATGAAGAGAGGAGCTTTTTCAATATGTGTTGAACCATAAGAGAAGTGCCATACGCTTAACACTAAGAAACAGCACCATGTAGAGACAACCTAACAAATCACATCTACGTTCATGAAGATGTGTGTATTCTCCAAAAGTGTATATGAAAACCTAAGGAACGTGCTGTATGCTCATGTAAGAACACCCTTTAGAAAAGATCTTCCAACTCACATCTTCTGTAATGAAGATGGAAGTACTTTCAGAGGTGTGAGTGAATGCATAAGGAGATTTTATATCTAAGTGGTTGTGAGAACCAAGTCTTTGTTGATAGAAGGCAACATTGAACTAATATCGTGACCCATGAACACACATGCATTTTCCAATACGTGTGTTGAACCTTAAGGAAAGGGCAATTTACACAAATCTCGGTCAGAACACCAAATAGACACTATCTTCCAAGTCACATCTTCTGTTAGGAAGGTGGCAAGTTTTTCAGAAGTGTCCACGAATAAATAAGGAAGATGTCACCTGCTTTATGCTAGGAAAGAACACTCTATATAAAAGCACCTTGCACCTCACATCTTGTGTCATGAAGTGGGAGCACTGTGCAAAACGGCGTCTGCAAGGATCAAGATAATGCCCTTCAATTAACTACATAAGAACAGTACACAGAAAGCTTCTCTCAACTCACATCTGTCATGAGGAGGAAAGCCGTTTGAAACGATTGTGTGAAAATGAAGAGAAAGTGCCATTAGTCAATTCAGTGAACCAAGTTTGTGTCGAGAGATGGCAACATTAATCAGTGAAAATACCAGGGATTCCCAATATGTATGTTGAACCTTAAGTAAACTGCCATAGACGTAACTCTCAGTAAGAAGAGAGTATTGAAGGGGTCTTCCAACTCCCATCATCTCTCATGATTATGGAAGCATGTTTCAGAGTGGGAATGAAAGCATAAGGAAAGGGCCACTAACCAGTCTTTAAGAAAGAACATTGTATCGAAGCCATCTTTCAACTCAAGTCTCCAGTCGTGAAGATAAAACCGTTTGTAGAGGTGTCTACGAAAATATAAGGAAAGTGCCATATACTGAATTCTAAGAAAGGACACCATAGAGAAAGCATCTTGCATTTCATTGTCTTCTGTCATGAAAACGGAAGCATGTGAAAAAGTGAGTATGAAAACATAAACACAAACACTTGGCTTCACTCTACAGAAGAACACTGTACAGACACCATGACTAAACTCGTATATTCTGTCATGAAGA
>NW_023252316.1:0-837 GCF_002007445.2 Ailuropoda melanoleuca
TCTCCTGAAGCTGTTTCAAAAAACAGAAACAGAAGGAAAACTACCAAACTCATTCTATGAGGCCAGTATTATCTTGATCGCCAAACCAGGCAAAGACCCCATCAAAAAGGAGAATTACAGACCAATATTCCTGATGAATATGGATGCCAAAATTCTCAACAAGATCCTAGTTAATAGGATCCAACAGTACATTAAAAGGATTATCCATCATGTCCAAGCGGGATTCATCCCTGGGATGCAAGGATGGTTCAACATTGGCAAATAGATCAGTGTGATAGATCATATCAACAAGAAAAGAGTCAAGAACCATATGATGCTCTCAATTGATGCAGAAAAAGCATTTGACAAAATACAGCATCCTTCCTGATTAAAACTCTTCAGAGTGTAGGATAGAGGGTACATTCCTCAATTTCATAAAAACCATCTATGAAAAGCCTACAGTGAATATCATTCTCAATGGGGAAAAGCTGAAAGCCTTTCCCTTAAGATCAGGAACACGACAAGGATGCCCACTCTCGCCACTATTATTCAACATAGTACTAGAAGNACATAGTAATAGAAGTCCCTGCAACAGCAATCAGACAACAAAAAGGGATAAAAGATATCCAAATCGGCAAAGAACTCAAACTGTCTCTCTTCACAGATGACATGATACTCTACATGGAAAACCCAAAAGACTCCACCCCCAAATAACTAGAACTTACAGAGCAACTCATTAATGTGGCGGGATACAAAATCAATGCCCAGAAATCAGTTGCATTTTTACACACAAACAATGAGACTGAAGAAAGAGAAATTAGGGAATCGATTCCATTTACAATAGCACCAAAAATCATA
>NW_023252317.1:0-146 GCF_002007445.2 Ailuropoda melanoleuca
GAAATACCAACGATCATCATCTCTCGTGAGTAAGGGAGCATGAATGAAAAGGCTCAGGATTTTCGAGGACTAGGTGCCCTTCTCATTGGTAATAAAGCAGAGCGTCCAGGAAAACACGTCCAGCGAACAGCAGCCTTTTCACTGGG
>NW_023252317.1:542-874 GCF_002007445.2 Ailuropoda melanoleuca
CACAGTGGTCTCTGAGACCCCACACAGTCCAGGGAAATATCAACGATCATCATCTCTCATGAGTAACGGAGCATGAATGAAAAGGTTCAGGATATTCTATGACTCAGCGCCCTTCTCATTGGTAATAAAGCAGAGCGTCCAGGAAAACACCACCAGCGAACAGCTGTCTTTTCACTGGGGACCCCGATTCCACATTGGGTGTAGGGGCCTGGGGAGGATCCAGACCTTAGAACCAAGAAACAAAGTGTGAGGGGAAAGCCCTTGAAGTCACGACAGCATTATGGAAGTTGGAACAGGAATCAAGGTGCTTTGGTACCGTGAGTGAAACACGA
>NW_023252317.1:1256-1342 GCF_002007445.2 Ailuropoda melanoleuca
CGTCCTTATGGAAGCTGGAACAATAATCAAGGTGCTTTGGTACCGTGAGTGAAACACGACGAACACAGCACTGAGAAAGACAATTC
>NW_023252318.1:0-1214 GCF_002007445.2 Ailuropoda melanoleuca
TCTGTACACTAATTAAGTAGCAGAAAGAGAAATGAAGAAAATAGTCCCATTTAGAATTGCACCAATAAAATGCGTAGGAATAAACCCTAGCCAAAGAGTTGAAAGACCAGTAGTCTGAAAACTATAAAACATGATGAAAGAAATTGAAGATGACATAAACAAATGGAAAGATATTCCATGCTCATGGATTGGAAGAATAAATATTGTTAAGATGTCCACACTACCCAAAGCAATGTCTAGATTTAATGCAATTCCTCTCAGAATACCAACAGCATTTTTCACAGAACCAGAACAAATAACCCTAAAATTTGTATAGAACCACAAAAGACCCTGAATAGCCAAAGGAATCTTGAAAAAGAAGAACAGAACTGGAGGTATCACAATCCCAGATATCAAGATATACTACAAAGTTGAAGTAATCAAAACAGTATGGTATTGGCATAAAAATAGACACAAAGATCAGAATAGAATATAGAGCCCAGAAATAAACCCATGATTAAGTGATCAATTAATCTTCAACAAAGGCACAAATATGCAATGGGAAAAAGTCTCTTCAACAATGGTGTTGGGAAACCTGGACAGCTACATGTGAAAGAACGAAATGGGACTGCTTCCTTACACCATATACAAAAATAAACTCAAAATGAATTAAGAACCTTAATGTGAGACCCAAATCTATAAAAACCCTAGAGGAGAGCACAAGCAATAATTTTTCTGACATCAGTCATAGAAATGTTTTTCTAGATATATCTTCTGAGGCAAGGAAAACAAGCTAAAACAGACTATAGGGACTACATCAAATAAAAAGCTTCTGAGCAGCAAAAAAAAAAAAAGTCATCAAAACTAAAAGACAACCTACTGAATGGGAGAAGATATTTGCAANCATTTGATAAAGGGTTACTATCCAAAATATATAAAGAACTTACACAACTCAATGCCAAAAAACCCCACAAATAATCTATAAATAGGCAAAAGGCATGCACATTTTTTCAAAGACAGTCAGATGGGCAACAGACACATGAGAAGATGCTCAACATAACTCATCAACAGAGAAATGCAAATCAAAACCACAATGAGATACCGCCTCACACCTGTCAGAATGGCTAAAAGCAAAATTATAAGAAACAAGTGTTGGTGAAAATGTGGAGAAAGAGGAACCCCCATGCACACCACTGGTGGGAATGCAAACTGGTACAGCTGCTGTGGAAAACAAT
>NW_023252319.1:0-1124 GCF_002007445.2 Ailuropoda melanoleuca
TCAACTATGAAATGCAATAAGTTAAAAGTGACTAAGGTACAAAATCAAGACTGATCCTCAGCTTTCCTAATTTCTAGACTTCAGTCTCTAAGTCCCTAATTTGGTAATAATAGCATCTTGGGTCCCACTTGCATAAAAAATAAAAGGCAAGACAAGGATCACTGAGTACTGAAATATTTACAAATGGTACATACTCACAATCCTAAAATCACATTCCTAAAAATCCTTTAAGATGAGATGAATATAATCTTTGACCATAACATCAAATTTTAGGTAAGTACAAGATTGCAGAGAGTCTGATCACCACCATCATCTTCTTCAAAGAGAAAAGGTAAATAGGAAGTTAAAGAAGTATGCATGCCAATAATATAGAAAAAGAATTATATACTATATACTATATAACCAAGCAGAATTTATCCCAGGTATGCAAGGCTGTTTAACCTGCAGATGACATGATACTATATATAGAAAACCCTAAAGACTCCACCAAAAAAACTACTAGGAACTGATAAATGAATTCAGTAAAGTCACAGGATACAAAATCAATGTACAGAAATCCATTGCATTTCTGTACACTAATTAAGTAGCAGAAAGAGAAATGAAGAAAATAGTCCCATTTAGAATTGCACCAATAAAATACCTAGGAATAAACCTTAGCCAAAGAGTTGAAAGACCAGTAGTCTGAAAACTATAAAACATGATGAAAGAAATTGAAGATGACATAAACAAATGGAAAGATATTCCATGCTCATGGATTGGAAGAATAAATATTGTTAAGATGTCCACACTACCCAAAGCAATGTCTAGATTTAATGCAATTCCTCTCAGAATACCAACAGCATTTTTCACAGAACCAGAACAAATAACCCTAAAATTTGTATAGAACCACAAAAGACCCTGAATAGCCAAAGGAATCTTGAAAAAGAAGAACAGAACTGGAGGTATCACAATCCCAGATATCAAGATATACTACAAAGTTGAAGTNCGAAGTAATCAAAACAGTATGGTATTGGCATAAAAATAGACACAAAGATCAGTAGAATAGAATATAGGGCCCAGAAATAAACCCATGATTAAGTGATCAATTAATCTTCAACAAAGGCACAAATATGCAATGGGAAAAA
>NW_023252320.1:0-205 GCF_002007445.2 Ailuropoda melanoleuca
GGAAATCAAAAAACAATTTAAACAATTTATGGAGACCAACGAGAATGAAAACACAACAGTCCAAAACCTATTGGATACTGCAAAGGCCGTCCTAAGGGGGAAATACAAAGCCATCCAAGCCTCACTCAAAAGAATAGAAAAATCTAAAATGCAGTTTCTATATTCTCACCTCAAGAAGCTGGAACAGCAACAGAGGGACAGGCCG
>NW_023252320.1:595-842 GCF_002007445.2 Ailuropoda melanoleuca
GAGAGATTGAGTCAGCGATAAACAACCTTCCAAATAATAAAACTCCAGGCCTGGACGGTTTTCCTGGGGAATTCTACCAAACATTCAAAGAAGAAATAATACCTATTCTCCTAAAGCTATTTCAAAAAAAAAAAAAAAAACAGAAGGAAAGCTACCAAACACATTCTATGACGCTCATATTACCTTGATCCCCAAACCAGACAAAGACCCCCTCAAAAAGGAGAATTACAGACCGATTTCTCTAATG
>NW_023252321.1:0-170 GCF_002007445.2 Ailuropoda melanoleuca
TCTGGAAAACAGTGTGGAGGTCCCTTAAAAGGTTAAAAATTGAACTACCCTATGACCCAGCCATTGCAGTAGTGGGTGTTTACCCCGAAGATACAGACGTAGTAAAGAGAAGGGCCATATGCTCCCCAATGTTCATAGCTGCATTGTCCACAATAGCCAAATCATGGAAG
>NW_023252321.1:387-2257 GCF_002007445.2 Ailuropoda melanoleuca
CAGGGGAAGAAAGGGATAAAGAAAAGGGGGGTAATCGGAAGGGGTAATGAAACATGAGAGACTATGGACTATGAGAAACAAACTGAAGACTTCAGAGGGGAGGGGGTGGGGGAAGGGGTTAGACTGGTGATGGGTAGTAAGGAGGGCACGTATTGCATGGTGCACTGGGTGTTATACGCAACTAATGAAGCATCAAACTTTACATTGGAATCTGGGGATGTACTGTATGGTGATTAACATAAAATAATAAAAGAAAAAAAGAAAAAAAAAGAAAACAGAGGACACAGTATTTCATCTTATGATAAATGATTGAGTTATGTCAGATGACAGAATAATTTTAAAAGTTAAAGTTATTTTTGACATGGAGTCTTTCCAGAAGATTCTCTAGCTCCAGGAGCTAATGAAATTATTGTGTCCTACATAGATACAGCGAAGGAGCACAACAAATTCAAGTACTGCTCTGCAACTAACAGTTTTGTGGAAGTCATTCATTTCTCAGAAAAGTTGAGCTCAAAGTGAATAAAGAATTGTATTTTTTTAAAGATAGAGAATGAAAGATTATAAAGAGGAGTATTGTGGATTCTTATAAATGGAAAGATATAAATTATTATTTTTTAATTGTAAACTATCCTTTACTAATGAAGAATATAATTCTCCAGTTTTCATAGTGTAAAAATTAACATTAAATTCCAAATTTACTTACCAATTGAATTACCCTTCAGCTATTTCAGGTGCTCACTATATTTTATTTTTGGTTTTCATAGGAATATTTAGATCATAGTTTAGGTAAAACAACAGCTTTACAATCTTTTGTTTTGTTTTGTTTTGCTTTGGTCGGGTAAAATATTCTTTACTCAAAACTCAAGAGTTAGTCATCAGTATCGTACTGACAAATAACTGCCCAGATAACATGCACAATTATTTTTGCCTTTCAGAGTAGGAGACCTTTGTTCTTTAGCAGATACACACACACACACANACATTAAATTCCAAATTTACTTACCAATTGAATTACCCTTCAGCTATTTCAGGTGCTCACTATTTTTTATTTTTGGTTTTCATAGGAATATTTAGATCATAGTTTAGGTAAAACAACAGCTTTACAATCTTTTGTTTTGTTTTGTTTTGCTTTGGTCGGGTAAAATATTCTTTACTCAAAACTCAAGATTTATTCATCAGTATCGTACTGACAAATAACTGCCCAGATAACATGCACAATTATTTTTGCCTTTCAGAGTAGGAGACCTTTGTTCTTTAGCAGATACACACACACACACATACACACACACCCCTACAACTTGAAAACTGTGCTTCTGTTAGGCCCCTTGGCCATCTGTCTGTAGCAGAAACCAGTAATTTGATAGGCTTTGTCATTTAGACTGACCATCTGCAATCCTGGTAACAGTATTTAAGCTATAAGATCCCAGTAGGAAATCTCTTCAAATGTGCTTTTTCAGGTCATCCAGTGCTTTATGTTTTCATCTATTTTAAAAGTAAATAAAAGGGAAACCTTGATTATATTGGGAGAAATTTCCTTTTCAATCAGAATGATCTAAGTAAGCACTTCTGAAAATTATATCTGGATGTATACAATCTGACCTTCTGCATTTCTGCAAAAATTTGAGATTAGTTAAAGATATCAATCAATAAATAGGGATTATGAAAAGTCATTTTTAACAAATATGGAAGTTGGTTTTGATATAGTCACAGAATTTATATAAGTTTGGATATAATATTAGATAATTTTAGTTCTTTAAAATTAACATAAGTTAACACAGTTACTTTCAGTAAATTTAATTCCAGAGCTGAAATAAGGCTGCCTATGCTGCACTATCAAATATATAGCTAGCACAAGCAGAATGTACTAGAG
>NW_023252322.1:0-1971 GCF_002007445.2 Ailuropoda melanoleuca
CGGCCGCGCCGCCGGCCTCCAGCGCCCAGCACCCTGATGGGTCGGCAGCGCCGCCGAGACCCTCCAGCAGCGGCAGGACTGACTCGCCGAAAGCTCGGATGGCGGTTAGCACGTTCTAGCAATAAAGTATCGTTCAATGAAGCCATGTCCGTTGTCGTTTTAGACACAATGCTATTGCACAGCTCACAGACCCAGCATCGTGTGCACGGAACTTCCACGCACGGGGAAACCAACACAGTCTTTGGACCTGCTTTATTGCAGTATTAGCTTTACTGCAGTGGTCTGGAACAGACCCCGCAACGTCTCCCAGGCGCGCCTGTGTCTTCTGGGGGACAAAAACGCCCTCTTGCAGAGAACCACTGGCCTGTGTTAAACCCTCCTGATTTGTATCCAGAAGAGGGAAGCCTCCACCCCCACCCCGACTCTCATCTAGATCTCCCAGTCTGTCTTCCACCTTTTGTGAGAACACCTTCCTCTCGTTCTTGGTACAGCCCTGATTTCCCAGGCACCTCCCGCTCCCGCAGTCCAGCCTCGGAACCATGCCAGGCTGGGGGGACGGGGGCTCTCCTGGCCTCTGCCCCTTTGTTCCCTCGCCTGAAAGCCTCTCTCTCTCCTCCTTCACTTACCCAGCTGCTGCAGCCCTGGCCCAGCACCACAGCCCCTCCCTCGACCTGTCGTCCACGCTCCAGGCAGCTATGATTTCCCTTCGCACCCAGGGCCCGGGTCCGGCTCCTGCCCTACATTCTCCTGCTGCTTGGCCACTCTCTGGCCACAGGCTCGCCTCCTCTACCAGCTCCTTGAGGTCAGGGACTCGAGCAGGCATCCTCAAATCTTCAAATATACAGAAACCAGTCCAGTGCCTGGCACACTGTGGGCACTCCTGTTTTGTTTTCAGAGGGAATGAATGGACGGATCCTGTGCATCAGGCAGATGGAAGAGACGTTAGAAACGCAGACGTCAGAAGAGTGTTGATGGGTTGCTGTTGGCAGTCCAAGAAAAACACACGCTACATGGTGAGGTTTCAACCAGGCTACTATTTTTCCCAGCTTCATTGAGATATCATTAACATACAACACCGTGTAAGTTTAAGATGTACAATGTGTTGATTTGATGCACTTAAATATTACAATCCGAAGACCACTGTAATCTTAGCTAGCTAAGCTAGTCACAGAACTACCATCTCTTTGTTTTGTGGTGAGAACGTTCCAGATCTCCTCTCTTGGCAACTTGTAGGAATATAGCACAGCATTGTTACCTATAACCACAAGATCCCCAGAACTTACTTGTCTTTTAACTGGCGGTTTTTACCCCCAACCAATGTCTCCCCGTTCTCCCTGCCCCTGACGACCCCCATGCTACTCTCTGTTTCTAGGAGTTCGGGTTTTTAGAGACCACATATAAGTGAGATCATACAGTATTTGTCCTTCTCTGTCTGATTTATTCACTGAGCACAGTGGCCTCAAGGTCGATCCATGTTGTCACGAATGGTAGGATTTCCTTCTTTCTTGTGGCTGAAAAATATTCCATTATATACACACACACACAATGGAATATAAAAATATTCATGCACACACACCCCACATCTTCTGTATCTAGTCATCTGGTGATGGATATGTGGGTTGTGTCCACAGCTTGAATAATGGTGAAAAAAACATGGGGGTGCAAATATACCTTCAAGATCCTGATTTCATTTCCTTTGGATTTATACCCAGAAGTGGGATTGCTGGATCCTAAGGTAGTTGTATTTTTAATTTTTTGAGGAATCTCCATACTGTTTTCCATGTGGCTGCACCGACTTACATCCCCACCAACAGTGCATGAGGGGTCCTTCCCAACACTTGTCTCTTGTCTTCTTGGTGACAGTCATTCTAACAGGTACAAGGTGGCATGTCATTATGGTTTTGATTTGCATTTCCCTGATGTGGAGCACTTGTTTAGAAAAATTTCCATTTGGGTCCTCTGCTCATTTTT
>NW_023252323.1:0-246 GCF_002007445.2 Ailuropoda melanoleuca
CCCGAACCCCCATTTTGGGGAAAAGATTAGCCAAAAAGGAGTAAAAAGTCAAATTATGGCCTTAGGACATGCGGTCATTGCCCTGGTTTGCCTAATGGTCTTATAAATCACCAGAGCTGTGTATCATTTTCAAATGGGAATACAGAAATACAGGATGTTTAAATAGTAATTTTTAGGGGGCGCCTGGGTGGCACAGCGGTTGAGCATCTGCCTTCGGCTCAGGGCGTGATCCCGGTGTTATGGGAT
>NW_023252323.1:393-1789 GCF_002007445.2 Ailuropoda melanoleuca
AATAAATAGTAATTTTTAGAAACAAAGTCAAGTATCATTGAGCTCAGGGAACAAAGGAAATTCCAACCCTCCACAATTTTAACAACTTGGAGGATTTTATCTTCAGGAATTATATGTTTTATTTTACCTGCTGAAAATTACAGTTGCAATCTGTAATATTTTTTTTATGTAGCAGCCAAGTAACTTTTGATCATATCATATACTTTATGCTCAGTATCTTGAATAATACCTCATTAGGAAATTACAGTTCAAGTTTTACAAAAGTTCATCTTTCTCCATTAATGAGAACTAATACTTAAAGTGCTATTTCAAATGAGAAATGAGATAAGTTTTCTTTCTGATAAGAAAGTCGGTTAAGAGTCTGCCTTCAGGGGTGCCTGGGTGGCACAGCAGTTGAGCGTCTGCCTTTGGCGCAGGGCATGATCCCGGCATTATGGGATCGAGCCCCACATCAGGCTCCTCTGCTGTGAGCCTGCTTCTTCCTCTCCCACTCCCCCTGCTTGTGTTCCCTCTCTCACTGGCTGTCTCTATCTCTGTCAAATAAATAAATAAAATCTTTAAAAAAAAAAAAAAAAGAGTCTGCCTTCAGCTCAGGTCATGATCCCGGAGTCCCAGGATCTATCCCCCATCAGGTTCCCTGCTCAGCGGGGAGTCTGCTTCTCCCTCTCTCTGCCCTTCATGCCACTCTCGTGCACACGCATGTGCTCTCTCTCTCTCTCTCTCACACACACAAATAAATAAATAAAATCTTTAAAAAAAAAAGATATGACACTAAATAACATTGACTCTCATGGTAAAATTGTTAATTTTTGTTGCTTGCTTTCTATTCTATTTGCCTTTAGTCCTCTTGATTACTTCAAGAAAGTATCAGTTTGATTCTAGTTTTTAACACTCTTTTTAAAAAGGTAGCCGTTTCTAGCTGAATTTTTGGTTTCTGTTGTTCTTTTGTNTTTTAAAAAGGTAGCAGTTTCTAGCTGAATTTTTGGTTTCTGTTCTTTTGTTTTCGTTTGAGTTTTTCAGAGTACTTTTTGTTACCCTCTATTAGGACTCTTCTGTTACCTGTTATTAATGACAAATGATCCTTTGTAAAAGTAATCTTACTGTTCTAAAGCCCTGGGAAGAAAGGCACTTTCATATAATCCATGAGTGTCTGTTGATAGAGTGGCAAGCAGGATTTCCCACTTTTTAAAGCTTATTACTTCTTTCTCTTTATTCATCAGTTTATTCGTTCTTGTACCTTAATATTCTGCCAAGGATATATGTGGTTGAATTTATGTAAGCTAACGTCGTGTTAAAATGCCACTTCTCTCTAAAAATGAGACTGCGATCTTTTCATGTATTTATCAATCATTTGCATTTTTCCCTTCTGTGAGTTGCCTGTTCATTTTTTCTCTGT
>NW_023252325.1:0-6969 GCF_002007445.2 Ailuropoda melanoleuca
TGTGTCTGTTAGCCATTTGTATGTCTTCATTGGAAAAGTGTCTGTTCATATCTTCTGCCCATTTTATGATGGCTCTATTATCCCGGGGTAACGAGCTTAAGCAGTCAGGCCGAGAGCCAATAGACCTTCCCTTCTTCCACTTTTTTGTTTTATTCAGGCCCTCAAAGAATTGGGTGATGCCCATCTATATTGGGAAAGGCAACTCACTTTACTACAAAGTCTACGGATTCAAACGCCATTCTCTTCTGGAAACACTCTCATAGGCACATCTAGAAATCCTACTCAAGCAGGTACCCTGAGCACCCCCTAATGCCGTCAAGCATTAACTCTCACACCGACCACCCGATCATCCATCCATCCATCTCTCCACGCATCCATCCATCCAACAACTTTGCACCGAGCACCTCCATGTGCCTGCCATTGTGCCCGGCGCTTGACAATACGCAGTGGAGAAAACAGGCCAAGGTACAACCTTCATGACACTTAGAGAAAATGCTAGAAATGAACAGATGTGAAGGGTTGTTATTGTTACTCCTTCCCGTTAGTGATGTGTACAATGAGGCCCAGGAAGGCGACGTGACCATCAAGAAGCAGGAGACGGTAAAGCTGAGAGAATGCACGTGTCCTGACTCTATGCCTGGTGTCCTCAGAGGTCAGTGTGTGCTCCCCAGCACTGCAGTCCTGGCCAAGCCAAACCTTGTCTGCAGGTATGAAACAAAGAAATTGCTGATGCTACGTATTAGAGATCTCCAGAGAAATAGAACCAATAGAGTGGTTAGATAGATAGATAGATAGATTTATTATAAGGCATTAAGTCACATGATTACAGAGGCAGGCAAGCCCCAAGATGTGCAACGTGAGTCAGAAGCTGGAGACTCAGGAAGAGCTAATGTTTCAGTTTGAGTCTGAAAGCAGGAAAAAGCTCACGTCCCAGTTCTAATACCTTCAAGGAGGAAGAATTCTCTCTTACTCAGGGAACGGTCAGCCTTTATGTACAGTCAGGCCATCAATTGACTGAATGAGGCCCACCCACAGGAGGGAGGGCACCTTGCTTTACTCAGTCTGTAGGAATAAGGTCCAGGAAAAGGAAGACCACCAGGCTGGTCCTTGTCCCTTGGTATATTCCCCAAATGCTCACTCGTGATGACTGCAACTCTGAGTTGGGAATGGCCCAGGGAGGGGAGAATCCCTCATTTAGAGGGTCCTACAACAAGAATAATGGAGAAACAGGGGACCTGGATGACTGGAGGCTGGACAGAGACAGTGGGTCTTGCTGCAGCTGACCTCAGCTCTTGTCCCTGCAGGGGACGACACACTGGGATCCCAGCTCTGGGCAGTGATTTGAAACTTGAGATGTTAACGGGCACAGTGGAGATCTTTGTGGAGGCTGACGTGCCAGGCCGGGTTAGAAGACCCTATGGGGAGGAAAGACACCACAGTGCCCCAGCTTGTAGCCCCTCGGCATGTGAGAGGTGTGAGCTTGCAGATGAGACCTGTCGGGCCAGTCCTCCCCGGATTCTCGGGGGAGGAACTGTTTTCTCCTGATCACCAGAACAAACAGCAGGCCATGGAGGAACAGGACAATTGGCTGTTCTTGGCTTGGGGGCCTAGCAGACAAACAGGCACAATCCTGCCCCTTCCAGCCTCTATCTTGGCCCCCTGCCTGGCCCTCCGAGGGCTGCGGGCCAAGACCTGTGGATAGCGCCTCACAGAGACCAAGTGTCTCCAGTGGCCCGCCACCAGAGATGAGCTAGAGCTGGTGAGAGCTAGGTGTCGAACAGGCAAGTGTTTCTGGGGAGAAGAGATGAACGACAAACGCAAGGGGCCAGTGGAATAGAAGCATGGGAGCGGGCCGCGCCTGGGCACAGCTGCGGCGACTATGGCAGAAGTTGCTTCGTTGCTACGGATTTACTCGTCCTTTGTCTTTTATTCACCTGCCCGTACTGTCTTTATGCCTGTTGATTCGACTATGGTTTCTCTTTGATAATAAGTCCCCAAAGATGCAGTCCCTGAATTAGATTCAGACACCCATGATAATCGATTAGACACGTATGTGTTTTGTTCAACCCAATTTCAAAACCCAATTTGATGGAATTTTTCACTTCTGAATGGCCTCAATATATTCAGCACATTCTTTTGATGACTTATCATTCATTTATACATCCAGTAACTATCAGTTGAACATCTTTGCACTTTGCTTTCGTGTTGTGGTGATAAAGCATGGGTCATGCATGACTCTGCCTTCTCCAAGGAGTCAAATACATGAATAACTTGGTAAGACTGGTGTTTGCAAATTATATGATCACCTTGCAAAACAAAACCAAACCAAACCAGTAGAATCAGTAAAAGATTATGGTGATAAGTCTTAGCAATGTTGACAGGTACCTGATTAAGTTAAAAAATGAACAGTATTTCTTTACTCCAGAAATCAACTAGGGAGTAATATAAAGATATTACCTACCATAATAACGAAAAGTAGGAAGTGTGTAGGAATCATTTAAGACTATATGAAATTTCAATGATAATCACTTAAAGCTCCAGTGAGGGACCTAGAAGTTGGTGGGAATAAATGGGAAACAATCCATGCTCTGGGGTGGCATGCCAGTGTGTCAAGAAGACATCTCTTCCTAAATTAAGCCACAAATCCAGCACAAGCCCAATTACATTTGTAGTTGAATATTTTAAAGGACTTCACACAAAATTTGTTTGTGATCTCTGAAGACTTTGAAGACGAGAAAGAGGAGGACTTGTCCCACTAGGTATCAGGGCATTCTGGAAACATGAAGTAATGGAAAAAATATGGTACATTTGAAGGAAAACAGAACCAGTGGAGTCAAAAGAGCCCAGAAAGGGGCCCCATACACATAGAGACATAACGTATAGCGGAAGTATTACCTCCTAGAAAGAATAGAGGAGAATGTGAATGGATATCTTTGTTGGGGCTTGCTGGATAAAATCCTCAAATACTATAAGACAATACACTATTGATTAATTTAATTCTACCACGATAAAGAGCTCTGTTCAGTGCTTATTGGGAGAAGATCTTTATAAGGCCTAAAATAAGTTACACAAGGAAACATTGAAATTAACAAGGAAAAATCAAAAATCCCAATAGAAAAACGAGCTAAGGGTACAAAGAAGCAATTTACAGAAGAAGAAACTTCAAAGGCTCAGCAAAAATAGAGTTGTTGAAACTCACTCGTAATTAAAGAATTGCAAATTGAAAAAAAAGTTCTCACTTTACACCCATTAAAACAATCACTTGACACCCATCAGACTTGCAAACATTTGAAAGCTGGATGATGCCCTTTACGCCTGCAGATAGAATGCAACTTCTCTTTGGAGGGAGCACAGACTGGGTGTAGTCAGTCATTCTTCAGTGCAACCCATCAGAAGCCAGGAAAAATAAGTGTATGAACATTGGTGGCCCTGCAGTTCTTCTCCCACGTGTGGATACAAGAGAAACTCCCACCAAAATCCTTGGGGCGCGTTGTGTGAAGACGTTCAGCACAGCCTTCTTTATGCAGTGGGAAGGTGGCGGCCTCTGGAGGTCCTCTCTGGGGGAGACGGTGGGCAGGATGGGGGGCATGCACCGGGAAGGTTCTAGTGTCACTGGGAAAGAATTCTGTAGCTGTGCTGAAGGTCTATCACGACTGTAAGTAAGGAAGATTATTCTGGAGAATCTGAGTGCCCCTGAGTCAATCAGTTGAAGAAACTCTGCCTGTGGACAGCAGCGTCAGCTGGCCCCGGAGGTCCAGCCTGTCCTCCCTGAGGGCCTGCCCTGCCGACTGCAGGCTTGCCCAGCCCGGCCTCCACGACCGGGTAGCAGGGCCCACAAGGGGCTGTGCTTGTGGGTGTCCGTGTGGGGAGATGAGGAAGGAAGTTGCAGATCAGGGGTATTTGCAGGGATGGCACCCCCTCTCCGGGGACTGGAGGCTGGGGATGCTCTTTCGTGGGGCTGCTGTCCGTGACCCTGGGAAGCCAGGGGCTCCTCCAATTCCCAACCACCAACCCCATGTACCAGCAGTGGCGGGTCATACAGTGAAAATCAGGTGCCTGCTCACTTTTCAGACCTTACCTTATGGGCCTCAGTACATCATGAGAGATAAAGGTGCAGCTCTGGTTATAGCGTGGTCGGCACTAGAGCCCTCCCACCCCACCGCAGCTCCATCCTGCACGGCGGGAGGGGTTCACACCCTCAAGCCCCTAGGCTTTGTGAATTGCACTTGTGCTGGCTTCATGGGCTGTTACTGAAGCAGCTGCAGAAGAAACAGTGACCAATAAAAGCACGTACCCTGTTCTCTCTTCTGTGTCCCAAACCGGGCTGCTGCTCCCTTCCGTTTCCTGCCTCGGTTTCTCGGCTCCTCCCTTCCCTAGAGCCCCAGCATCATCTTCACCCACCAGGCTGACTTAGACCTTCCATCTGGGTCTCAGCATGGCCTCGGCACCTCCCTGGCTGGTCCTGCGGCCAGGTGGCTTTCCAGCTGGAGCTGTGCCCCTACGGTCACGGCGTGCCCCTACGGTCATGGCATGCTCGTGCCGAGCCAGCCCGGGTCACACCAGGTACTGATTCCGTGTGCCCTTCCTTTCGGGGCGGGGCCAGCATCTTCTCCCGCAGGGCTGCTGAGGGCTCTGCACGCCCTCGCTGCGGCCACACGGAACTGAGTGGAACTCCCGGCTGGGCTCTTGTTAACAAGAGCTTTATTGGCATGTAACTCACACACCACACAAGTCTCTCACTCCATGTACGATTCCTCGGTGTGATGGACAGGGCTCTGTGTCAGTCTGGCTGGGTCACCATGTCCAGAGAGGTGGTCAAGGATTATCCTGGGTGTGTCTGTGAGGGTAATTTTGGGATGAGATTAACATCTACTTTGATTGAGCAAAGCAGATCCCTTAAAATATATCTCTCTCCCTAGATACATGTATCCTCCTGGTTCTGAGTCTCCGGAGAACCCTGACTAATACAAGCGGTCTTTGGTATATTCACCAAGTTGTACAACCATCACCAATTTTAGAACGTTTTCTTCATCCCAAATGATGTGCCGTACCTTAATCATTTATCTCTCCAGCTCCCCCCTTCCGCAGCCCCCGGCGACCACTGATCTACTTGTGGGCTCTTTGGATTTGCTCCTTCTGGGACTCTGATACAATTAGAACTGCCTGATATGGGGTCTTTCATGACCGGCTCCCTTCACTGAGCTTAGTGTCAAGGCTCATGCATGTTACAGTGGGCATCCCCTCGTTGCCCTTTATCGATGAATAATACTCCATTGAACGGACAGACCACATGTTTTATCCGTTCATCATTTGGTGGACGTGTGGGTTGCCCACACCTGTTAGCTATCATGAATGGTGCTGGGAAGTTTCTGCACGGACGTACGTCTTCATTTCCCTCGGCTGTATCTCTGCATAGTTTAATTACCTTCTTATAACTCTAACCTGGAGATGCTCTGGGGCCGTAACTGGAGGCTAGGCTGCTTTCTTGCTGCAAAGCCACAGTTGTTTTTCACGCTCCGCCCAATGCAGTGCCACGTCTTGGCCACCTTGTCGCTCTGGGAACCAGCACCTTCCCACTCAGGGCTGTGTCTACACTATTTGCCTGGAGAATTGAAATCCAGACAGGCTAATCTGAAGATCAGAGACCAGAGGGTCTCCTGTACCCGTGACAGGCGGGGGTGGAGGGACGCTCTTCGCCACCTGTGGCTGCGTAACAAATTATCCCAAACCTTCGTGGCTTTAAGCAAAACCTAAGCAAGACCCTGCTTTGCTGGGTCCTCTGCTGCCATCAGGGTGTTGAGGCCTCAGTCACGTGGAGTTTCACAGAAGGATTGGCCTCCAACCCTCTCGGTGGTTGTTGGCGGGGTCCCCTTCTGAGTGGGCTACCAGCAGGCGGCTACCTCAGGGTCTTGCCACATGAGTCCGTCCAACATGGCAGCTCATGGCATCAGAGTCAGAGAGAGGTTGCCAGCAAGACAAAGTTGCAACCTTTTGTAATCCAACCATAGAAGTTGACTTCCCTCAATGTGGCCGTGTTCCTGTATCATCCAGCGCAGGGGATGACACATGGCCATGGACACCAGGAGGTGAGTACCCTCGAGCCGTCATAGAGGCTGCTGCCCTAGAGCTCAGAGCAATGCCGTCCAACAGACATATGATACAAGCTGCCTATGTGTAATTTTAATTCTTTTTGTAGCCAAGTGAAAGTAGTAAGAATAAGCTGGTAAAATTAGCTTTAATGATACATTTTATTTATTCAAATGTATCTAAAATAGAATTCCAACACATAACCAATAAAAATATTGTAGAAATATTTCACATTCCTCTCTCCTTTCCGTACTCACTCTTTGACATTCGGTGCGTATTCTAGACTTTTTAGCCACATCTTGATTTGGACAGGCCAGGTGAGACTAATAGAGGTTGCCTAGGTCCTCAGAGCCCGGGGGGATCCCTTCCTGGGAGAGGTCCTGCGTGGGGCAGCCAACTGGCCCAGCAGCCTGACCAATACCACTCCACTCACAACTCTCGTCATCACCGCCGTGTGCCCCCAGACCCTTCTTGACACACTCACGAGAAGTTAAGATTCAGCCCTAGGAGCACAAGATCCAAAAGCACATTTGCTGGTTGTTAAAGTAAACCCATCCTCCCCTATTAGCACTCTGGGACTTCAGGTGTTTTGAAGTCTCAAGAAGGGATGACTAATTGTTGAAACAGGACTTCTGGGGTAAGGACATCTCTCTTAGATTCCAGAAATGTTTTGTTTGTTTGTTTGTTTGTTTTAGTGAGATGAATTCATATTTTTCTCTTCTTCCAGTTTTCTGTCTTAGGATGTGACCATATGCCATGAACTTGGCAGATGGTGATGTTTCAAAATTAAATACCCAGTTTTCTCTGACTATTGCTGTCCAAGTGAATGGTCCGGTGGACCTCCCATCCCCCTGCCATCTCCTGGAGTGGCCCCGCCCACAG
>NW_023252326.1:0-1953 GCF_002007445.2 Ailuropoda melanoleuca
CTTCAAGTCCAGACACACAGGGAACTTGAATAATAACAATCACAATAACTATAATAATGGTTACAATAATACTGATAGTTATTGTCATAATTGGTAGTAGTAGTTAATAGACACAAATCTAAGCTCTAAGCATTTTATTTAAGCTAATTTAACCCTTATAATAACTCTCTGACATAAGTACCATATTAAACTTTATTTTACAGTTTCAAAAATTGAGATACAGAGTGAACCAACTTGCTTAGGTAAAATAGGGAGACCAAATAATTCAAGAAATAATAATCATATATAATTAAAAGAATAATAATAAAGACTGTCCAGTTATACAGGATAGGGTAAGGACCTAGAATGGTCATGCAGCTATGTTTATACCTTAAGTAGCAATTGAACTAGTCTGACCAGGAACTGAGACAGTGTAGACATTGGCTTTGAATTATATACTAGGAGCTGGAGGCTGGTGCTCCCACCCGCTTTGGTTGAGGTTTGTCCTAGGGCCATTGTGAGCTAGAATGTGCTCAGGTAGAGAAGACAAAGGCAGGTGCTTCATGGAGGATGCTTTGAGGGTATGGGGGATTGTCCGCAGCTCCAGGTTAACTCAGGTGAATGCAAGGACTAGGGGGAATTATCAAAAGAGTGTCTGCAATAGCTGTTTTAACAAACCACTTTTCTGAGAAATTTCAACATACATAATCTGTCCCACAAAATTTTATAAGATAGCTAGAAATGGAATTGTTAGGTCAATGTATTTGAACTAATTAAATTTACTAGGCACCGCTAATTTGTTCACTAAATGGACTATTTCAATTTATAATATTAACAATGCAGTAGCATATTTATTTCCCATGATTAATATTTTAATATCTGAGTGAAAAAGTTGGCATTTCAGTGTTGCATTATTTAACCCTGAATATTAGTGCTAGGTCATACTTACATAAATATGTTAGCCTATGTCATATTTTATTCTGAGATTAAGTTTTTTTTTAATTTATTGATTTGTAGAAGACCTTTCAACACTGAGTATAACAGTGCCTTCAATAGATATTTATTTATGTCACCACATCTATTATCTTTTCTGATTTTTAGGTTTAGTATTTACTTATAAAGCCCTCTCCTCCCCAAAATTATTTTTCTAAATTATATCCCTCTGAACAAATAGGTTTGTTATATACTCTTAATATTTATATACATTTATGTATATTAAACTATACAGCAAATTTAAATGGATTTAAATTTAATTTTCAGTCCATCTGGAATTTTCTGTGTGGTTGGATAATTAGAAGAACATTTATTGAATACCTTACAGGTTTTTTGGTTTTCTGTTTTTTTCTGGTCTGGTTTGCAATTCTACTTTTTTCATTAAATAATTTTCAGAAAAAGACCAATTTGTAGGATTATTTTCTGGGTTTCCTTATTTATTTCTTGGAAATACTTGTTCTTTGAATTTCTATCATTTCACAGTAATACTTAATCCTTGGAAAAGAGGTCTCCTTCACTGTTTACTTTTTGAAAACAATTTAGGATATTTACCTTCACTTTCTTTTTCAACGATAATCATCTTCACACAAATTCCTATTGTAGTATTGTTCAGAAGTACATTGAATATATGGATTTATGTGTATGAATTGACATCTCCACAATTTTTAGTCTTTTGACTCAGAGTTTTGGCATGTCTCTCCATCTCTTAGTTCTGTTAAGCTCTTTAGTAAAGCATTATTGTTTTATCTAATAAAGCTTTACATACTTTTGCTAGTTTTAGTCTTAAATATGTTATATATTTTTGTGACAAGAGTTAAGTCAATTTTCTAATTTCATATACTTTTACATTATTTAATAGTGACATAGAAGAAAGCTATTTATTTGAGTAGAGTATACTTCTTTCCACATACCTTAGCAAAAAATAAAATTAAATGGCTAACCAAAGAGTGCTATGCTAACATCAATTATTAAATAATTGTT
>NW_023252327.1:0-2438 GCF_002007445.2 Ailuropoda melanoleuca
CAGGGAAGACATAAAGGAAATGTATTGAACTCAGAGAGGTGTGAAATGATGGTAGCTCCAACGGGGTGACAGCAGAGCAGAAAAAGAGAAGCACTCACACTCTGAATATTTTGAGGTGAGAACAAATAGGATTAGTATGGATTGAATGTGTGGTGGGACAGGGAAAAAAAGGGTAAAACAGACGAATGATAGTGGTGCTTTTCAGAGAGGTAAGAAAGACCCCTGGAGGAACTTAATGATGGGAGAAGAGCAATTTGCCTTCCTAATTCCTACTTCCAAAAATTCTAGTGACATTTCAACAGCAGTTTTGGCCTTCTCCTTTCCTCTGGGCTATCACAAGTAACTCCGCCTTTCCTGTGCTTCTTTTCTCATAACAATAGAAGGACTTTTGTGATTCTATCTTATTCTCAGTTGCTCATATTTTGGTATTTCTTGGGGTATGTTGTCACTTAGTGTGGCAGATTAAATACAGTTGCCAACTCTTAACAATTTTTCCAACAAAGATGGAGCCTATGCCCTACACCTTGAATTTGGGAGGTCTTCATGTTGGGTTTGGACAAATAGCACACGCTGGAATGACACCATGCCAGTGCTCAGGAGCCTGGTAGTTTCTAACTTCCTGTCTTTTGGAATCCTCTTATTTGGAAGCCCCAAGCAACCATATAAGAAATCTTACTACCTTTCAACCAGCATGCAGAAGCATCGTCAGTAGGTCGACTGGTTGGTACTTTGAACTAATTTCAGCCTTTTACCCATCCCATCCAAGTTTACAGACCTGTAAGGAATGCTCTGTTTGGTCCTGCAGACCAGACCAACTACTGAGAATACTACTGAGAAAACTACTGAGAAACTTCAGTCANCTTCAGTCAATATCACCTGGAATAGAAGAATTACCAACCGGAGCCCTGTTCAAATTTCTGACTCATAAAAGAGTGAGTTATTATAAAANACTACTGAGAAACTTCAGTCAATATCAACTGGAATAGAAGAATTACCAACCGGAGCCCTGTTCAAATTTCTGACTCATAAAAGAGTGAGTTATTATAAAAAGTGTGTTTTAAGGCACTNAAGTGTTTTTTAAGGCACTCATGTTTAAAGCAATTTGTTACATGGCAAAACATAGAAGGAACAGATCTATTTTTTGTTTTTGCAAATGTTTTCCATGGAGTTTTAGTTTTCTTATCCTAGTTTGTTTGGGAAGATTTAAAATTGATCTCAATATCACCACCATCTTCCCGGAATTCGAGTTCTTTACCGTGGTGTCATATACAACATTGCTTCTCAAGAAGAAAGTCATTTTATAGCAGTGGGAAATGCAGAGATTTGGGTTGTTATACCAAGAATGTGATAGACACTTTGAATCAAATAGTAACATTTGGTATGGCTTTTCCCAAAGGGGAATATATGCATTTGGAAATCAGGAGCCCAAGTGGGAATGACTTGTCTCATTATTATGCCCAACAATATCCACACTTAAAAGTTTCTTTCCCCAGTATTTTCATCTTATTGCTTCTGATATTTTAATTCCAAGGACTGGAATCTTTCTCAAAGCTCACAATGATTCCTTAAATCAGTGTAACATCTGGTCAATTTGATGTCTTCTTGCTATAAGGGATTATTACGTACCCTGGTGTGATTGATCCTTTCTATCTTTAATATGCATTGAATTACAGAAAATTATTTTCTCCATCTATAAGAGACGATCATGAGAGGAGAAAATATAGTTTTTAAGTGTAGTAAGAAATATGGTTTCTTTCTTATTGTGGTATATGAATACACTATTATTATTATTACTACTTTGGTCTTCTTTGAGTCATCTTTATATTTCTGGAATATCAGATTTTTAAACATCAACTATTGAATACTTTTTAAAAATGTTCTAAAGATGATTACTTTCATATTTATAAAAATTGTTTATAAAATTTCTCTCTATTGTGCCATCTCTCCAGCATTATTATCAATTTTTTCATTGGACTCAATGATAAAACTTGAGAGATTTTCCATGATTTTTTGACTGTATCCAATATTCTTTGTATATAAAAACAATGATAATAGTTAACAGGTTTGTTAGGTCCAGTCATAGAGACAAATATTCTTTGTATTTTCTTTATGAGGCTATCTTTGATCACTATTATAAGATATTTTATTCTTATTGATCAATTCTGGTTTCTATCTATTTCTTTCTATCATACCTCTTAAACTTATATTTTTCAATTTTGTGTTCATTTAATCTTGATTTTAAAAAAAGTTATGCAATGTTTTACATACCATCCTCCAATTTAATATTAATTTATTTCTCAGTTACATGAGTTGCCAGCATCATTTAACACAGTTTTTTCTCAACTAAACCAGTGTTTCACTTGGATAGTAGTCATATGCTCTCTCCTTGGTTTTCTTCCAAAATAACTAACTGGCCTTGTGAGCCTACTTTGCTATTT
>NW_023252328.1:0-1032 GCF_002007445.2 Ailuropoda melanoleuca
TCAATTACACCTGCAGATGCATTTTAAAGTAGGTACTAGAACTAAGTGAAAGTGATGTGTAAGTTTAGCAATGAAGACTGCTGAAACAACAGAGAATTAGTTTCCTGATGCCTTTTTCAAGCTGCATGTTGTTGGCAAGTTTTATTCTTTTAAAATAATGATACTCATTGTATTCTTTTTTATGTTAAAAGTAATGCAGATTCATTGAAAAACATAATTTGGAAAATAAAAATAATATTTAAGAGTAAAAAAATTACCCACAAAGTTATCACCTTGAATAGAATCAATGTTAATGTTATTTTACTTTCTAGTTTCCTAACTTTTACTGTTAGACCGTAAAAACATTGATAGGGGTTAAAGAACCTTGTACTCATTTCCCTTGCTAGATTAGGGAAGTTTTCAGCTACAATTTGTTTAAATATCTCTTCTAGACCTCTGTTTTTCTCCACCCCCTCAGGGATGCCGGTGATTCTGACATTGGATCGTTTCATAGAGTCAGTAATCTCCCGTAATCTGCATTCGTGGGCATGGATTTTTTTAAGACCAGCTTCTTTTTTCGTTTTTTCTTCTACTAACCCATCCTCCAATTCCCTAACGCGTTCCTCTGCCTCGGTGACCCTGGCCGTCAGAGCCTCTAGTTTTGACTGTATTTGGCCCATAGAATTTTTAATTTCTGTCAGATTCGCTCTCATTTCTGCCCTTAGGGATTCTATATTCTCAGCAACGTTTTCTCTGATGCTTTTTTCAAGTCTACTCATCATCTTGACCATTGTTGCTCTGAATTCCATTTCTGATAATTGGGATACATCCATATGTATTAATTCTGTGGCCGAGGCCAATTCTGTGGCAGAGGCCACAGACTCATTATCTTTTCTTTGCTGGGGGGGACTTCTCCTTCTCGTCATTCTGATGAAGAGAGATTGCAGGGTTGTCCAGAGCCCNAGGTTGTCCAGAGCCCAAGTGTTGACTGGGACCCAGGCCGTTTGCCCTTGTTTTATAGAGATCTTAGGGATGTGGGCTTCTTCCTTAAAG
>NW_023252329.1:0-1576 GCF_002007445.2 Ailuropoda melanoleuca
CTTTTTCAGCTGGTCCCCTGAGTCGAGCTGGATAGGTACCAGACCAGCCTGAACATCCACGGAATCAGCATAAGACACAGGAAGATACATCTGGATCTCTACAAATGAAAAACTCCAGTGCTGAGTATTGAGGTACGAAGCAGGGAGCCATGAAACAGTGCACAGATATTGGAAGATAAATGGAAGGGGGAGGGAGCCTCCGTGTTCGGGTGCCGGGAAGCTGAAGCCACCTGCACGGGGGAGCTGGCAGACTTGCAGTCCGGCACCCGCGAGACAGCAGACTGAGACCGTGAGCCAGGAGTGAGCACCACCAGACTTCTCACAGAACTCCTGAGCTCCACTGTGCTTACTGGACACAGACTGAGACTGGGAGCTCCAGGAGCATGCCGGGGGGTGACTGGCAACTGGTGGCTGGTGGCTGGCGGTGTTATAAACACAAAGGACAGAGATGCGCTGGCTCTGGAAGTGAGGGCTGGGACGCCGGCTATGGGGCGCACATCCTGGGACACTGCAGGGTTGAGCAGCAACAACAGTAACAGAGTTAAAGTGGCCAGAACATCAGTGGAGAATGGGCCACAATCCCTCTGTTCTGAGACAGAGGCTAAGATTCAGCCACTGCTGCTCTGACTCTCAGAAGAGGCACAGCATACTGCCAGGGAAAGGTGCCAGAGAATAAAACCCTGGAAATACCGGCTCACACCGTGCCCATACCCATCCTCCCTTGCAGGGGACACGGAGACTCTACCCAAACAGGGTTGCCTGAGTATAGGCGAGGCATGGCCCTCCCCTAGAAGGCAGGCTGAAAAATCAAGAAGCCCACATCCCTGGGCACCTGGGTGGCGCAGACATTAAGCGCCTGTCTTTGGTTTAGGGCGTGATCCTGGCATTCCGGAAAGGAGTCCCTCATCGGGCTCCTCCGCTGGGAGCCTGCTTCTTCCTCTCCCACTCCCCTGCTTGTGTTTCCTCTCGCACTGGTTGTCTCTATGCCACATAAATAAATAAAATCTTTAAAGAAGAAGCCCACATCCCTAAGATCTCTATAAAACAAGGGCGCACGGCCTGGGTCCCAGTCAACACTTGGGCTCTGGACAACCCTGCAATCTCTCTTCATCAGAATGACGAGAAGGAGAAGTCCCCCCCAGCAAAGAAAAGATAATGAGTCTGTGGCCTCTGCCACAGAATTGGCCTCGGCCACAGAATTAATACATATGGATGTATCCCAATNGTCAGAAATGGAATTCAGAGTAACAATGGTCAAGATGATGAGTACACATGAAAAAAGTATTAACGAAAATGTTACTGAGAATATAGAATCACTAGGGGTGGAAATGGGAGTGAATCTGGCAGAAATTAAAAATTCTATGACCCAAATGCAGTCAAAACTACAGGCTCTGACAGCCACGGTCACCGAGGTGGAGGAACGTATTGGCGAATTGGAGGATGGGTTAGTAGAAGAAAAAACGAAAATAGAAGATGGACTTAAAAAATTGCAAGTCTATAAGTGTAGGTTACAGGAGATTACTGACTAAATGAAACGATCCAATATCAGAATCATCGGCATCCCCGAGGGTGTGGA
>NW_023252329.1:1838-1918 GCF_002007445.2 Ailuropoda melanoleuca
GGTATCAGGATTACGTCAGACCTGTCTACATAGACCTGGAATGAGAGAAAGGGTTGGGGGGCATTTTTAAAGCTCTTTAA
>NW_023252330.1:0-188 GCF_002007445.2 Ailuropoda melanoleuca
TAGCAGAAAGGACAGACCGAGAGACAACGAATGACAGCATGGTGTGAAAATGCCACTACAGGGGTGCTCAGTAGGACTGCACGTGTGCAGGGCTGGCAGAGCAGGGGCAGGGGGACCAGGAACGTTCCAGGATGATGGTCACAGCTGTGTCACTACAGGGGTGCTCAGGAGGACTGGGGGTGTGCAGG
>NW_023252330.1:369-587 GCF_002007445.2 Ailuropoda melanoleuca
CACGTGTGCAGGGCTGGCCTGAGGACGGGGCAGGGGGACAGGGAACTCTCCAGGAGGATGGTCACAGCTGTGTCAATAGAGGGGTGCTCAGGAGGACTGGGGTGTGCAGGGTCGGCCGAGCAAGGGGCAGAGGGACTGGGAACGCTGCAGGAGGATGGTCTCAGTTATATCTTTGTGTGGTTACATGTGTCACTGTGACCGCGCATTGGCCAGACTGG
>NW_023252331.1:0-609 GCF_002007445.2 Ailuropoda melanoleuca
ACTGGCAAGACTTATCCAAAAGCAAAGAGAAAGGACCGAAATTATTAAAATTATGACTGAAAAGGGAGAGGCCACGACCAACAACATTGAAATTGGAAGGATTATTAGAAATTTTTATCTACAGCTATGTGCCAAAAAACTAAGCAATCTGTAAGAGATGGAGGCCTTCCTGGAAACCTATAAACTACCAAGACTGAAACAGGAAGAAATAGATTTCTTAAACAGGCCAATTAACTATNAAATAGGCCAATTAACTATGAAGAAATTGAGTCAGTGATAAACAACCTTCCAAATAATAAAACTCCAGGCCCGGACGGTTTTCCTGGGGAATTCTACCAAACATTCAAAGAAGAAATAATACCTATTCTCCTAAAGCTATTTCAAAAAATAGAAACAGAAGGAAAGCTACCAAACTCATTCTATGAGGCTAAAATTACCTTGATCCCCAAAAGAGGCAAAGACCCCCTCAAAAAGGAGAATTACAGACCGATTTCCCTAATGAATATGGATGCCAAAATCCTCCACAAGATCCTTGCTAATAGAATCCAACAGTACATTAAAAGGATTATCCATCATGACCAAGTGGGATTCATACCTGGGATGCAAGCA
>NW_023252331.1:634-752 GCF_002007445.2 Ailuropoda melanoleuca
GCGATACATCATATCAACAAGAAAAGACTCAGGAACCATATGATCCCCTCAAGTGATGCAGAAAAAGCATTTGACAAAATACAGCATCCTTTCCTGATTAAAACCCTTCAGAGTGTAG
>NW_023252332.1:0-223 GCF_002007445.2 Ailuropoda melanoleuca
AAAGGCTTCCAGCTTTTCCCCATTGAGAATGATATTTGCTGTAGGCTTTTCATAGATGGTTTTTATGAGACGGGGGAATGTACCCTCTCTCCCTACGCTCTGAAGGGTTTGAATCAGGAAAGAATGTTGTATTTGTCAAATGCTTTTTCTGCATCTATTGAGAGAATCATATGATTTTTGAAGTTTTCTTTCTGGATAAAATCTAAGACACTGATAGATTTGC
>NW_023252332.1:702-862 GCF_002007445.2 Ailuropoda melanoleuca
AGCTGTTGATAAAAGTTTCTAATAATCCTTCTAATATCATTGGTGTTGGTTGTGACCTCGCCTTTTTCATTCAAAATTTTATTAATTTGGGTCCTTTCTCTATTCTTTTGGATAAGTCTTGCCAGAGGTCTGTCAATTTTATTAATTCTCTCAAAGAACC
>NW_023252332.1:1151-2572 GCF_002007445.2 Ailuropoda melanoleuca
TCTTTAATCTTGGTCAACTTGCTTCCTCATGCATGGATTAGGCCTGTCCCTCTGTTGCTGTTCCAGCTTCTTGAGGTGAGAATATAAAAACTGCATTTTAGATTTTTCTATTCTTTTGAGTGAGGCTTGGATGGCTATGTATTTCCCCCTTAGGACTGCCTTTGCAGTATCCCATAGGTTTTGGACCGTTGTGTATTCATTCTCGTTGGTCTCCATAAATTGTTTAATTTGTTTTTTGATTTCCTGGTTTATCGAGTCATTCTTGAGCAGGATGGTTCTTAGCCTCCAAGTGTTTGAGTTTCTTCCAGGTTTNCTGAGTGAGGCTTGAATGGCTATGTATTTCCCCCTTAGGATTGCCTTTGCAGTGTCCCATAGGTTTTGGACCATTGTGTTTTCATTCTTATTGGTCTCCATAAATTGTTTAAATTGATTTTTGATTTCCTGGTTTATCNTTATCGAGTCATTCTTGAGCAGGATGGTTCTTAGCCTCCAAGTGTTTGAGTTTCTTCCAGGTTTTTCCTTGTGGTTGAGTTCCAATTTCAGAGCGTTGTGGTCTGAGAATATGCAGGGGATTTTTTCCGTCTTTTGTTATTGGTTGAGACCTGTCTTGTGACCCAGAACATGGTCTATTCTTGAGAATGTTCCATGGGCATTAGAATAGAATGAGTATTCTTTGGTTCTGGGGTGTAGTGTTCTATATATATCTATGAGGTCCAACTCGTCGGTCAAGTATGGCATTCAAAGCCCTTGTTTGTCGATTTTTTGCATGGGTGTTCTGTGTATTTCTGATAGTGGAGTGTTGAGGTCCCCTACTATTAATGCATTTTTATCTATATGTCTCTTTATTCTGGTTAAGAGTTGGCTTGTGTATCTTGCTGCTCCCCTGTTGGGGGCATATATATTTATAATTGTCATATCCACTTGTGGATGCATCCTTTAAGAATAATATAGTGCCTTTCTGTGTCTCTAACTATAGTCTTTAGTTTAAAATGCAACCTGATATGAGAATTGTTACCCCAGCTTTCTTTTGAGGTCCATTGGCGTGAAAGATGGTATTCCGTCCCTTTACTTTCAGTCTGAATGTATCTTTAGGTTCAAAATGAGTCTCTTGTAGACAGCAAATGGATGGGTCATGTCTTTTTATCCAATCTGCAACCCTGTGGCGTTTTATGGGAGAGTTTAAGCCATTTAGATTGATAGAGATTATTGACAGATATGATTTTAATGATGCCNGCCATGTTGCCAGTACAGTCTTTGTTTCTATCTATTGTGACTTTGTGTTCTGTATCACTCTTGCGGCCTTTTTACCTTTATAGAACCCCCCTATCTCCTTTAGGGCTGGTTTTGTGTTTACGAAATTGGTCAATGACTGGCGATTCTGGAAGGTCTGTATTTCTCCATCAATTCTGAATGACAGCCTT
>NW_023252333.1:0-561 GCF_002007445.2 Ailuropoda melanoleuca
GACCGTGGCTGGATCCCTGGGAAACACTCCACAGACACACGCTCACTTCTCCCAGCAACCTCTGGGGCAGCAAGCATTTCACCCCCATTTTACAGATGCACAAACTGAGACTCAAAGACACTGATGAGGAAGCCCACTCTCTTGCTTCCTTTCGAGAAAAACCAGAGCACACGCAAGAGAAGACGGGCGAGTTGGAGAAACACTGAACAGCTGGAAGTACAAAGTGAAAGAGACGGACTTGCTGACCATACGAATATCAGAGGGTCCAAGAGTTTCTCAAGGAGGGCGCGGTACACAGCTTCACCTTCAANACGGTACACAGCTTCACCTTCAAATGCTTCCACACACAGCCCTGGATGCAGGGGGCTGCCTATGGAAGGTGCCTGCAATTCTCTGGCTCAGGCTTGGTTTCTGATCATGGGGACTCACTTGGCCAACAGGCAGCACATCGGGAAGTGCCAGCAAGTCAATGCCCCCCTGAAGGACAGCTCGTCATCAAAGACTAAAGGAACAGGTGTATTAATACCCCAGCTCCCTCCCTTCTCTGGGGGGAAAACTCTG
>NW_023252334.1:0-185 GCF_002007445.2 Ailuropoda melanoleuca
TTCTCATTGGTAATAAAGCAGAGCGTCCAGGAAAACACCTCCAGTGAACAGGAGCCTTTTCACTGGGGACCATGATTCCACATTGGTTGGAGGGGCCTGAGGAGGATCCAGCCCTTAGAACCAAGAAACAAAGTGTGAGGGGAAAGCCCTTGAAGTCACGACGGCCTTATGGAAGGTGGAACAGG
>NW_023252334.1:442-534 GCF_002007445.2 Ailuropoda melanoleuca
ACGAGAGTGCCCAATAGTGGACTCTGAGACCCCACACAGTCCAGGGAAATATCAACGAACATTATCTCTCGTGATTAAGGGAGCATGAATGA
>NW_023252335.1:0-2265 GCF_002007445.2 Ailuropoda melanoleuca
GTGTGGTTTTGATTTGAATTTCCCTGATGGCTAATGATTTTGAACATTTTTTCATGTGTCTGTTAGCCATCCGTATGTCTTTATTGGAAAGTGTCTGTTCATATCTTCTGCCCATTTTTTGATTTGTTTATTTTTTTCTCATGTATTGAGTTTGAGAAGTTCTTTGTAGATCTTGGATACNTTATCTGTGGTGTCCTTTGCAAATATATTCTCCCATTCCGTGGGCTGTCTCTTAGTTTTTTTGACTGTTTCCTTGGCTGTGCAGAAGCTCTTTATCCTGATAAAGTCCCATAAGTTCATTTTATCTTTTATTTCTCTTGCCTTTGGAGATGTGTCGTGAAAAAGGTTGCTCTGGCCGATGTCATAGAAGTTGTTGCCTATGTTCTCCTCTAGAATTTTGATGGATTCCTGTCTCACATTGAGGTCTTTCATCCATTTGGAGTTTATTATTCATCTATTTGGAGTTTATGTTTGTGTATGGTGTGAGAGAGTGGTCAAGTTTCAATTTTCCCAGCACCATTTATTGAGGAGACTGTCTTTTTTCCATCAGATGTTTTTTCCTGCTTTATCAAAAATTAGTTGCCCAAAGAGCCAAGGGTCCATTTCTAGATTCTCTATTCTGTTCCATTGGTCTATGTCTGTTTTTTTTTTAAGATTTTATTTATTTATTCGACAGAGATAGAGACAGCCAGCGAGAGAGGGAACACAAGCAGGGGGAGTGGGAGAGGAAGAAGCANGAAGAGACTGTCTTTTTTCCACCGGATGTTTTTTCCTGCTTTATCAAAGATTAGTTGCCCAAAGAGCCGAGGGTCCATTTCTGGGTTCTCTATTCTGTTCCATTGGTCGATGTGTCTGTTTTTGTGCCAGTACCTTGCTGTCTTTGTGATCACAGCTTTGAAGTACAGCTCAAAATCCGGCACTGTGATGCCTCCAGCTTTGTTTTTCCTTTTCAACACTTTTTGGCGATTCGGGGCCTTTTCTGGTTCCATACAAATTTAAGGACTATTTGTTCCAGTTCTTTGAAAAATGTCATCGGTATTTTGATCGGGATAGCATTGAAAGTGTAGGTTGCTTTGGGTAGCATGGACATTTTAACTATGTTAATTCTTCCGATCCATGAGCATGGAATATTTTTCCATCTTTTTGTGTCTTCTTCAATGTCTTTCAAGAGTGATTTATAGTTTCTAGAATATAGATCCTTTACGTCTCTGGTTAAGTTAATTCCAAGGTAACGTATGGTTTTTGGTGCTAATATAAATGGGATTGATTTCCTAATTTCTCTTTCTTCAGTCTCATTATTCGTGTATAGAAATGCAGCTGATTTCTGAGCATTCATTTTGTATTACTGAATTTTTCTATAACTTCTAGTAGTTTGGGGGTGGATTCTTTTGGGTTTTCCATAGAGCGTATCATGTCATCTGCAAAGAGAGACAGTTTGACTTTTTCTTTGCCGATTTGGATAACTTTAATCCCTTTTTGTTATCTGATTGCTGTTGCAAGGACTTCTAGTACTATGTTGAATAATAGTGGCGAGAGTGGCCATCCTTGTCGTGTTCCTGATCTTAAGGGAAAGGCTTCCAGCTTTTCCCCATTGAGAATAATGCTTGCAGTAGGCTTTTCATAGATGGCTTTTATGAGATTGAGAAATGTACCCTCTATTCCTACACTCTGAAGGGTTTTAATCAGGAAAGGATGCTGTATTTTGTCAAATGCTTTTTCTGCATCAATTGAGAGGATCATATGGTTCTTGAGTCTTTTCTTGTTGATATGATGTATCACACTGATACATTTGCAAATGTTGAACCACCCTTGCATCCCAGGGATGAATCCCACTTGGTCATGATGGATAATCCTTTCAATGTACTGTTGGATTCTATTAGCAAGGATCTTGTTGAGGATTTTGGCATCCATATTCATTAGAGAAATCGGTCTGTAATTCTCCTTTTTGAGGGGGTCTTTGCCTGGTTTGGGGATCAAGGTAATATTAGCCTCATAGAATGAGTTTGGTAGCTTTCCTTCTGTTTCTATTTTTTGAAATAGCTTTAGGAGAATAGGTATTATTTCTTCTTTGAATGTTTGGTAGAATTCCCCAGGAAAACCGTCTGGGCCTGGAGTTTTATTATTTGGAAGGTTGTTTATCACTGACTCAATTTCTTCATNGTGACTCAATCCCTTCATAATTAATTGGCCTGTTTAAAAAATCAATTTCTTCCTGTTTCAGGCTTGGTAGTTTATAGGTTTCCAGGAAGGCCTCCATCTCTTCCA
>NW_023252336.1:0-7578 GCF_002007445.2 Ailuropoda melanoleuca
TTTTAAAGGTTGTAAATGTAATTACTAATGACTGGATAGAAACTACTTTGCTCTCTCTTATTGTAAAGAAAGCTTTCTGGCTCACATGGGTTGTGCAGCTGAGCAGTATCGGTAGACCTCATTGTTAGCTTTTATATTTGTAATCTTCATGCACACAATGATTTTCAGTAATATTTATAATATAATATAATATTAATATATATAATATAATAATATAATATTAAATAATAATAAAGTGTTCATTTTTCTTGTTTCTTAATAAGGAAGCAAATTCAGACATAATTGACATATAACATTGTATTAGTTTAAGGTGCACGACAGAATGATTCGATGTATGTATATATCTTGAAATGATTGCCACGGTATCTTTCATTAACATCCATCATCTCACACCCTTACAAGTCTTTTTTTTCTTGTGATGAGAACTTAAAAATCAATCCGTTTAGTGCTTTATTTCTACTTTTTGAAAAGTCCAAATTTGTTAATATGGTTAGTTATGAGTGAATTTTCTATGGTGGAAAGGGGTGAAAAACATAGAACTGTACTAATTTAACTTCCTTTTTTTTTTGTTTTTGTTTTTGCTCTTTAGATTATGGGTTCCATGAAAGTTTTATCCTTTATTGCAGATGGATTCTATATATATTATCCTATGTTGGTGGTAATTCTCTGCATTGCTACTTACTTTAGGTAAGAAATTTAACATCTGTTATTTTTCTTCTTACTCTTGTCCAATCTGGATATCCTTTCTCCTTAAAGCTCTTTTAAATATTTACTGGTTAGGTTTTGGTTGTCGTTTGCTTTATTGTGGCTTTGGGGGAACTGGGGGCTGTTTAAAGGATTCGCTTAAGTGGTGAGGTCAGGATCTCCCTCTGAAGGTATTTTTAAGAGAAGCGAAGTACAGTCATTCTTTTACAAGTATTTAAGCTGCAAAGTGATAGGATCAGTTACAGAATGTTAACTCTAAGCCCTGGCCTTCAACATTGACAGGCTGTGTAGCTTGTAAAATACCCTCATGCCCGTCTTTTATCCAGTAACATAAACGAGCCTTGGGCTTTCCCCTCAATCATTGCCGGGTTTCCAGAGGCCTCAGACCTTTGCCAGCACAAAACATCAGATGAGGAGCAATTGTAATTAGGCAGTACATATAAGGCTGGAAGGACACAGGCTGCTATATTTTATAGGATTAGAGAAAAATGATTGAATCTTGGCCAGGGTGCAGTTCAGAAGGAGGTAAAGACAGATGTGCTTGGCTTCTAGCACCCTGTCTTCCCTACTTGCACATGTCAGGTGCCCTCATCCTGTATTGGGTCTGCTCTCTTCACTGACTGCTTAAGTGCTCCGTGACACACCAAAAAGACCACTCTTAAAAAAATATTTATTTATTTTAAAAGATATATTTATTTATTTGAGAGAGAGAGAGAGTGTGCGAGCACACACGAGTAGTGGAAGGGCAGAGGGAGAGGAGAGAGAGAATCCCAAGCGACTCCATGCTGATCGTGGAGCCTGAGGCAGGGCTCGATCCCACAACCCATGAGATCACAACGTGAACTGGAAACCAAGAGTCAGACATTATTTAACTGACTAAGCCACCCAGGTGCCCCTAAAAATATATTTATTGATGTTAATCAGTTTGTTTTTCTAATGCAAATGTTTCGTCCAACCACTTTTCATTTAAATCTTCCAATACCATTATATAGTTATTGCAAATAATATGTGTGTACTCATTAAGAAGGTATTGCGTAAATACACAAGTATTGTTTGAAATAAATTCTCTATTGAATGTTTTAAAGCATTTCTTTTTACCTTCTCCTATGTAAAATAAAAGATTGTATCTCTCACAAATAAAAAAAATCTTAAAATGAAATAAAACTGTTTATATGAACTGATAGTAAGTCTGACTTTCAAGTTTTTTTCTGTAAGGTAGAAAAGACAATAGGTTTGTGAAAATGTGTTGTCATTATGAAAGTGATGTAGTAAAGGAAGAGACCATACTTTGCATGTCCAAAACTTAGTTTTAATTATATGCTTATTTATTTTAAAAGTTTGTAAAACTATTAATGAAACATTAAGAGCTTGTGATGTGTGACTTAGGTCTTCACATGTTAGTAGTTATGTTTGCAAGATTAGCATCTCTTGCTACCTTATTAGATTGTTATATGGATCAAGGAATAGATGGATCGGATAGTGCTTTATCAACTATAAAATCTTAAAGAATTATTATGTCTAAAAGGAAAATTATTAATCCATTAAAGGTTTTGTTTTAGAGTTAAATGGGATAAACTTTGAGTGCCAGATTGTCTTTTAGGAAAGGTAAGGCCAGATTCTTTAATTTTCAAATTATCTCTCAAAACAGATATTCTATTATAGAGACGTATGAAGCAATGCCTTAGTGACATTTTAATGGTAACTTGCTTCATAGGTCTGTTTTCTTTTATAATGCTGCCGTAATTAGTCAATTCCCATGTTTTGTTTTGTTTTGTTTTAAGATTAATTCATTTTTTGAGAGAGAGTTTGTGCGCATGTGCACGCTCACAGAGTGGAGAGGGGCAGAGAGAGAGGAGAGAGAGAATCTCAGGCAACCCCCCCCCAACGCTCTGAGCATGGAGCCCCATCTAGGGCTTGATCCCACCAGCCTGTCACCATGATCTGAGCTGAAATCAAGAGTCAATTGGATGCTTAACCGACTGAGCCACCCAGGCACCCTGTTAATTCCCATGTTACTAACAGCACTGCCATCCCCGGAGTTAATATTCATACTTAACTGCCTAGAGAGTATAAGGCTGTTTCCTGACACTTTAGAAAAAGCTATGACCTTCCCAGAAACAAGGATCCAGTTTGGGGCTTCTCATCCTGGGGTATCGTATTCCCACAAGGATATGAAAATAGTAAGGGAATATTTAAAGTCACTGAATTAGTGTGACCATCTACCCGAAACTCCAGTTGTGCTTAATGGTAAATGGTATATTAAAGCAAGGAAATATACTGCGATTTTTTACACATCGTCAGATTTACACAGTCAGATTTTTTACACATCGGTAATGTAAAACGGAAGATCTTCACTTTCTTGTAGCTGCTCTGCTGTTTTTCTTTCCTCCCAGCACTTGCATGCCCGAATCCCCCCCTACACACACACACATTCATTCCCCGATTTCTCCTTCTTCCTTTCTCCCCCTCTTGCTCCATGTATGTGTTCAGGCTTATGCCATTAGGAGTACATCAGTGAAGAAGTCTGAAAACCAAGGCAATAAAAAGAGCTTGGTCTGTGTTTTGTCTTGGATTTAAATCCCAGCTCTAAAACTTATTAAATGATCATTAGCAAAGTATTTAATTTAACCCCTTGAGCTTCTGTTTCCTTATCTGTAAAGAGATTATTTCTTAGGATTACAGTAAGAATAAAATAAGAGAGTATCTGTAAATTGGCTGATGTATATAGTAAGATATTAACAAATATTAATCTTGCCTTCCCACCCATTGCTGCTTTCCTTGTGTGTCATAATTTCAGTATTCTTGCTCTATACAACAGTGAAGTTTAAAGTAAATACCAAATAAGATAAAGCAATAGCCCTCAGATAAGATATAGTTAAAAATTATGAGTGTATAATTAAAGCTATTTAAATGGAATTGACTAGCTCTCAGCTTATTAAAAAAATTGAACATGAAAATCAATTTGCATAATTAAGATTTTCTAAACCAGGTTATTTTACACTTGGGAATATTGGTTGTGTGTGTATTTTCCGCATTAAAATTGTTTGAATATAAGAAAAGAATAAGTTGCATTTGTATTATAGCCATTGTTTTGTATTGTGTAATAATTTTCTGCAGGTATACTAATGGCCTAACTCAGTTTCTTTTTGTAAGAAATCTGGGTATGGTGCATACCGTGTCTGTGGAGTACTGGCTATATAAACTTCTTAGAGAAATAAGTCCTTCTTAAAGAAAGATAACTACATAACTTTCTGTGATAACTGATGATAAAACATAGGCTTCTTTGGGGTGACAATACTAAAGAACAGTTTATCTAAACATTTATAATGAGAAATAATGCTTGTCTTTTTTAAAATCTATTTTTATTAGTTTGGGAACTCGTTGTTTGAATCTACTTGGTTTCCAGCAGTTCATGGGAGATAATGATATGACATCAGACTTGGTTGATGAAGGAAAAGAATTAATCAGACGAGGTAAGATTTGTCTTTTAAAATAAATGAAAGTACTAAGACTCAAAATACAAAATTAGTGTTTGTGCAATTTGTAATTTTTAATCTATCTTAAGAAATTAATGTTTTTGGAGCACCTGGGTGACTCAGTCTGTTAGGGGTCTGCCTTCAGCTCATGTCATGATCCCAGGGTCCTGGGATCAAGCCCCACATCAGGCTCCCTGTTCAGCCAAAAGCCTGCTTCTCTCTCTCCCTCTGTTGCTTCCCCTGCTTTTGTGCGCTCTCTTTCTCTCTGTGTCAAATAAATAAATAAATAAATAAATAAATAAATAAAATATTAAAAAAAAGAAATTAATGTTTCTTAGCTAAAAATCTACGTACAGCCTTCATAGCAAAAATAATTTGAAAACAAATGATGGTTTCATCCCATCTTTAAGAACTACTGCAGCAGAAATTTAGTATGTCCTCAACTAAGTATTGCTCTTGGATGGCGTTGGAGTCATTTTCGTGTTTTTCTGGAAACAGATTTGCCAAGCTCAGTACAACTATAAAATTCATGAGTTGCAAGAATCGTCAGTTTAATGCCACACAGGAAATCATTCAAGCCAAGGCTGGTTTTGAGAATACGATGATCGTTAACAACCTGTTAGAATACATGGCACTCTACTAGAATCCAATCCCAACACTGGATGTATCAAATTTCCTGATGTCTAAGTGATGGTAGGGAAAAAAGAAAACAAAACTTGAGTGTGAGGACATTGATTCCTAGACATTCTCCCTACATGGGTCTGGAGCTTTTGTGTGATCATTAGTTAAATGTTAGCCAAAATATGTTGTGGCTCCAACAGAAGCTGTTGTAGCCTTCAAATTCTCTCCTAGGAAGGCGGGGTCTAGTTGATGTAATGGTTCTACTGCTTTTTACATTAATTAGATCTCATCCGGAGTATCAGATTCAGTCCTGGGTAAGATTTTGAGTAGAACTGATAAGTTAGAAGGTATTTAGAGAAGGAGAGGCAGAATTATGGGTCTGTAGAGTGTATCTTATGCAAAAAAACCCAAAAAAACCCAAAAAAACCCCCAAAATACTGAGTATATAGCCTGAAGAGAATAAGGGAAAGGACTTTTATGCAGAAAGAAATATCAACTTAATTTAGAAGATAAAGCAAAGAAAAATAAGTTACCTGTAAATTTGAGATCACCATGAGGAAGAACTTTTTCCTCACTAAAACTATTTAGAAAAGGCTTAAAGGTCACCTCCAACAAAAATACAGAAGGTATTCTCTGTGGACTTAAGTGACCTCTAAGGTCCTTTCCAACAATAACCTATTACTTTTGACTTTGTAGTAATTTAAAGGAAATTGGTCATAGCCTGATACCTTTACTTCAGTTACTCTACGTCTAATTAAACCATGTTATACCAAATTTGAGACCACTTTTCTGTCTCTAGAGAAGAGAAAAAGGCAAAGGCAAGAAGAAGGTGAAAATCGAAGAAGAGTAAGTAAAGTACTTATTAATTTTCTGTAACCTAAAGACTAATGTGAAATAATCATGAGAATTTTACTGATTTAGAGTTGGCTAACATCCAAAGAACAGTGGGAAAATGACATAGGACACGTTTTTTTAAAAAGATAACTCAGATGTACATGCTAGGTGTTTTGTCAGACCTGTTCTAAAAAGTCATTAGTATTAAATTACTTTGTGTCCACTGTCTAGCAGTTTCTTGCCTACGGTCGGTACTCCGTGAATACTTAATGAAAGAAGCAATAAATTCATGCAATCTTGCTATCAAAGTCATTTTGATTGCTTAAAAATTGTTACACTTTTTTGGTAATATGACTTTAATTGTATTCATCTTCAATTTTTCTTCAGTCCTCTGTTTGCTGAGGCAAACTAACCTCCTCCTACAGAAAATTAGAAAAAATCTAGTCACGGTTACCACAAATTTACAGCACCTGGGTGTATCTATACTGGAGAAATGAAGACTTCGAGGAGGAGACATGATAGTTGTCTTCATGTATGCTAGTGGTGTCATGTAAAAGGAGACTTGTTCTTTATTTCAGAGGACATAATTGGAACCAGAGAGTGGAAGTTACTGAAGATAGATTTCACCTCTCGGTGAAAATTTCTAACATCCGCAGTTTATCAAAATTGTGATGGGCTGCTCACAGTAGAAACTTCCATGTCATCTAATAAGAGAGCCAATGGCATGGCTATTTTGGAGTGAAACCCTACAGTGCAGGGGAGGTCTAATAAGGTGACCTCTAAGGTTCCTTTCAGTTCTAAGAATTGATCGAGTAGCATCCCATTTCATATGGTTTGACTACAACTATCTAGTCATGTTTGTATACAACTCTGATTTTGCTTTTGAAAGTGACTTTTCAGTCTTTGATATTTGTAGTTTATTTATGTAGGAAAAAATTTTGTGAACATTTCATGAATTATTAGGAATTCGCATAACTTTTATGTGGTCAAGGTAAGCCTCTTGTAGCTATCGTGTTGTTTTGACATTTTAGAAGAATTGAAAAGGTTAATTATAGCTAGCAAAAATGCCTATAAATGTTCATTTGGAAAAAAATTCGGAGACTTAAAATCATGTAGAAACAAGAAAAAATATTTTTGAAAATTTTCATGGTACTATGCTAATCATACTGATTATCGGGCGAATTTCTGATGAAAATAACTAAATTCTCTTACTCTATACATACAGTCTGTTGACACTGAGGAATTACTTCTCTGCCTGTGAGTTCCTTTGTTATATGTTTATTTGTGTTTCTGTCCTAGGAATGGAAAGAACGTTACGGACACAACAGAGAAGATTCCACTAGAAACAGAAATATTCATATTGACCCGAAAGAGTCAAACCTCTCAGATCTTAGTACCACCCGATGTAAGTCGTTTGTTTTCTAGTTCCCTTTGAAGTTGTTCTCTTAACGCTTGCTTGCATGGAGACTGAGAATTAAGACATTCATTCAAAAAGGCTTTTAGAGAACTATAGAGGTGGTTTTGCAGCGTCTTTCCTTTTTCATTGCTCAGTGTATAGAAGGAAAGGGAAACTCGAGTATGCATTCTGGTAGGAGATGGAGAATTGGGACAGTGCTTGAACAGTTGTAATTGTACTACCCTAAATAATATCAGTACTTATCCCAGGTGTGTTTACCTACTATTTACCTAGATGGTGTCCTTTACTTTTCTGTTAGTAGATGTAGGCAATTCTGTCATTTTTATAGCTGTTTCATGACTGACCCACACGTCAGATACTTGCCCAGGTATACAGGGATCTAGAAAAGATAAATTTCCTGTCCTTGGGATGCCAGTTAATTTTGTGAGGGACTGATACCAAGTAGAAGACATTGGCCAGGGGCGCCTGGGTGGCACAGCGGTTAAGCGTCTGCCTTCGGCTCAGGGCATGATCCCGGCGTTATGG
>NW_023252337.1:0-163 GCF_002007445.2 Ailuropoda melanoleuca
TTTTTCCTTTTCAACAGTTCCTTGGAAATTCAGGGCCTTTTCTGTTTCCATACAAATTTAAGGACTATTTTTTCCAGTTCTTTGAAGAATGTCCTCGGTATTTTGATCGGGATAGCATTGAAAGTGTAGATTGCTTTGGGTAGCATGGACATTTTAACTATGT
>NW_023252337.1:401-622 GCF_002007445.2 Ailuropoda melanoleuca
TGAGCATTGATTTTGTATCCTGCCACATTACTGAATTGCTCTATAACTTCTAATAGTTTGGGAGTGAACTCTTTTGGGCTTTTCATATAGAGTATTATGTCATTTGCGAAGAGAGACAGTTTGACTTCTTTGCTGATTTGGATACCTTTGATCCCTTTTTGTTGTCTGATTGCTATTGCCAGGACTTCTAGTACTATGTTGAATAATAGTGGTGAGAGTGG
>NW_023252338.1:0-814 GCF_002007445.2 Ailuropoda melanoleuca
TGGAACAGTTTGAGAAGAATAGGTATTAACTCTTTTTTAAATGTTTGGTAGAATTCCCCCAGGAAGCCATCTGGTTCTGGACTTTTGTTTTTTGAGAGATTTTTGATTACCAATTCAGTTTCTTTGCTGGTTATTGGTCTGCTTAAATTTTCTATTTCTTCCTGTTTCAATTTTGGTAGTTTATATGTTTTTAGGAATTTATCCATTTCCTCCAGATTGCCAAATTTGTTGTCATATAATTTTTCATAATATTCTCTTATAAGTGTTTGTATTTCTATGGTGTTCGCTATGATCTCCTCTATTGTTAGTGATTTTATTTATTTGGGTACTTCCTCTTTTTCTTTTTNTAAGGTTTTATTTATTTATTTGACAGAGAGACAGCCAGCAAGAGAGGGAACACAAGCAGACAGAGTGGGAGAGGAAGAAGCAGGCTCTCAGCAAAGCAGGNCCAGCAAAGCAGGGAGCCTGATGCGGGGCTCGATCCCAGAACGATCATGCCCTGAGCCGAAGGCAGTCACTTAACGACTGAGTCACCCAGGCACCCCTCCTCTTTTCTTTTTGATAAGTCAAACCGAGACAGCTTTAGGATGAATATTCTTTGTATGGTTGCTATAGATTTAGATTTACGTTTTCTGTTGATGGATCACTGAAATAGAAAATCAGTGTCATAATATCAGAGAATCAGTGAGTCATGGGTTTTGAATATCTATGAATCATGAAGTCTGAAATCTGCTGAGTCATGATATTTGACAACTACATTTGAATGGGCCTAGATTTGCATTAACAGAATTTTAGAATCACAACTGTGGAATCC
>NW_023252339.1:0-1508 GCF_002007445.2 Ailuropoda melanoleuca
AAGTCATCTTTTCAAACATTGCTAAGGATAATATTTTGATCTCTGTTAACAAGTGATTATTTGGTCTGTTGTATTAGTTAGAATCAGAAGGATAAGGGACTTTCCTTTCCAGCATATTGATACAAATGGATCAAAAGGCAAACTTGGAACCTAATGTCATAGTTCGAATTATTTTATGGTGATGATGTGGTTTTGGAATATAGGTGAGGTTCGGTGGGGTGGAGTCCAGAGCCTACGACCAAGAAAGAATCTTTGGTGCAAAATGGTGGTTTATTAAAACATGGGCACAGAACCCGTGGGCAGAAAGAGCTGCAGCCCGGGTTGTGAGGGGGGCTGATTTTATACTATAGGGTTGGGGGAGGTAAGGAAACCGGGAGGTTGAGGAAGTTCTTTCATATGTTAAAGAAGACTCACGGGACACCCAGGCCTTGCCATTGTCAAGTTAAGGTGGTTTTTCCCTCTAGCAAGGCATTAACATGAAGAGAGTTGGGAGCTTCCTGGAAGGTCACACATGCCCCACCCAAGAAGGGGCGGGGGCGGGGGAGGGGTTGCAAGGTGTCAGCTTCTTTGACTTCAGCCAGCCTTCTGCTCCCTCAAAAGTGATAGGATTTATAAACAGCAAAACACGCAGATTTAAGAATACAGTTCAAGGTACCCATCTGAAAACTCCCACCACAATCATCGTAAAAATGTCCTTCATGATCACTTCCAATAAATGCCCTGCCTACAACAGGAAGGTATTTTTCTAATTTCTATTGCTATAAATTAGTTTCACTTTTTCTTGGATGCATGTAAGTAAAATAAGATACCGCATACTGTTTTGTGTGTCGTCTTTCCCTCAACTTTGCTGAGATGCATCCATGTTGTCGTATGTATCAGGAGTTTATTCCTTTATTCCATTGAATATGTGAAAATTAATCCATTTTTTGTTGGTGAAGAGGGAAACTGCCCAGAGCAGTCTCAGGCCAGGAGGCCCCAAAAGATGGAAAGTTACTAACAATAAGCTAGAGATAACCAGAAGCCCTACAGGAGCCACTTCTGCTTCTGTAAACAGGCTTCCTGCCACAGGCTCCCTGCACTGCTGTTCCCGCCTAAAGCAGCCCCCACTCCCCCAGTTCAAACCCACCTACCAGCAGTCAGCATAGCCTTTGGAGCCTGACTGCCTGCAGTCCCCTATAAAAGCCCTGTAACCCTGTTGCCTGGGGCCCAGAATTTGCAGCAAGAGCTCATCTGTGTCCGCAGGCATAAAATAAATCCGAGTTCTCCTACTGCTCTGAGTGTCACTTGGTCTCTCGCCAGTCTGATTCGTATTTTTTCACAACGTTGGTATATATTCGTGGTATTTCTAGTATATTTCTGTGCATGTCTTTAATAGATTTTTTTTTTTCATAGTTCTGGATAAAGACTTAGAACTGAGATTGCCAATGGGTGCCTGGGTGAGTGGCTCTGTTGGTTAAGTGTCTGCCTTTGGCTCAGGTCATGATCCCAGAGTCCTGGGATCCAGCCCC
>NW_023252340.1:0-1013 GCF_002007445.2 Ailuropoda melanoleuca
GCAATTCTCTTGAGGAATGAAGAAGTGGTTGGTAATATTCCCTGTGGTTAACACAAATTTATCTATCTGTCAATCATCTATCATCTATCTATCTATATCTCTCATCTATCTAGCATCATCTTTCTATATATTTTAGTATAAAGATGGTATTTAAAAAAACACCCCAAACTCCTTTGTCTCTACTCCCTGAAACTTAGTGATTTCTGTTCCTATCCCACAACGTTTTTACAGAAGAACTCTCAGTCTTTGCTAGTCCTCGAAGTTAGTAACAAATGGGCAAGAAATGCCATCCTATGACATAAAGGCTTTAAATGGATTCTAAAATTAAATATATCAATGGTGAGAAGAAGTCAGAGCCAATTCCAGGACATTTCCAGTATATTCATTCATTCATATCNACTGTGCATGGGGCCTGACTCAGGGCTCGATCTCACAGCACTGAGATCATGACCTGAACCTAAATCAAGAGCAGGCTGCTTGCAGCCTGAGCCACCCAGGCACCCCATGTATTTACTATTTTACCTAGAATATCCTGTAATATTAAAATTTACTATTTTACCTAGAAATTTACTATTTTACCTAGAATATCCTGTAATATTAAAGTGTGGTTGATATAGATTTTGCTGATTACAAAATCAAACAAACCCATAAAGTTAGTAACTCTGCAGTTATAACTCTGTCTCACTAGAAATAATCTTATTGAACAGATAATGAATTTACACTTCTCTTTTGGTCTTCCCAGTCTGAGAGAGGAGATAGAATTTAGAATATTCACAGCCATTTCCAGTACAGACTGAAGATAACTATACTTCTTATTACTCTTGACCATTTTTTTATGATGGACCATTTTTTTATGATTTCTTTGGGCCTTACTTCTCATATTTGTAAAGTGATGGCATAGGCCTCCGTGATCTTGAAGCCCTTAGCCTGCCTTGCCTTCACTTTCCACAACTATATGTGCTCACCAAAGAACTTCACATACCCACAGAGAACTGAAAGAAGACCTTCGGGTC
>NW_023252341.1:0-171 GCF_002007445.2 Ailuropoda melanoleuca
CAGGACTAGAAGCTGGTTCTTTGAGAGAATCCATAAAACTGACAGACCACTGGCAAGACTTATCCAAAAGACTAGAGAAAGGACCGAAATTAATAAAATTATGAATGAAAAAGGAGAGGTCATGACCAACACCATTGAAATTGGAAGGATTATTAGAAATTTTTATCAACA
>NW_023252341.1:331-519 GCF_002007445.2 Ailuropoda melanoleuca
GACCTTCCAAATAACAAAACTCCAGGCCCGGACAGTTTTCCTGGGGAATTCTACCAAACATTTAAAGAAGAAATAATACCTATTCTCCTAAAGATATTTAAAAAAAACAAAAAAAACAAAACAGAAGGAAAGCTACCAAACTCATTCTATGAGGCTAATATTACCTTGATCCCCAAACCAGGCAAAGA
>NW_023252342.1:0-309 GCF_002007445.2 Ailuropoda melanoleuca
CAATAAGAATGGCGCTGAGTCCTCGAACTTCTTGAACTTTTTCATTTATACTCCCTTATTTAAGTGAGATGATGTTGGTTGATATTTCCCTGGATTGTCAGTTGTCTCAGAGACCACTATGTGGCACTCTCGTCAGGCTTCCGAGAACACTTTCCCTCATGATTCCCTGTTCACGAAGGATGATGATAGTGCTAAGACAGCCACTGCACAGTGTCGTTTCTGACAGAAATGTTTTAGGCATTTTCATTCCATTGCCACCAGCAGTTTTGATAGGATTTACCCATGAAGCAAACATTGCATTGGAGGCAG
>NW_023252342.1:605-806 GCF_002007445.2 Ailuropoda melanoleuca
ATTCTTGAACTTTTTCATTTATACTCCCTTATTTAAGTGAGATGATGTTCGCTTATATTTCCATGGATTGTGGGTTGTCTCAGAGACCACTGTGTGGCACTCTCGTCAAGCTTCTGTGAACACTTTCCCTATGATTCCCTATTCAAGAAGGATGATGATAGTGCTAAGACGGCCACTGCACAGTGTTGTTTCTGACAGAAA
>NW_023252343.1:0-596 GCF_002007445.2 Ailuropoda melanoleuca
TTGAGACATGTCATTAGGGTTAAATGAGGTCATTGGGGGGAGGGGCCTGATCCAATGGGACTGGTGTCCTTATAAGGAGATCGGGACACACACACACACACAGAGGGAAGATGATGGCCATCTACTAGCCCACAAGAGGCCTCAGAAGGAACTAATACCTTGATCCCTGGGAATCCCGTGATCTGAGGCTTTTTTAGCTTCTAGAATTGTGAGAAAATAAATTTCTGTTGCTTCAGCCCCTCAATGTGTGGTACTTCGTGCTCGCCGTGGCCCTGTAAACTCATACAAAGGCTGGTGTCCTCAGGAATCCCCAGATCCCCACGCACAGCTGGGCTCAGCCTCCTGCCAGCTCCGAACCAGATGTGCAGAGAGAGCACGCGGGAGCACATCCCCAGGGCTGGCCTTCACAGGACAGGGCCTCAGAGGNGGGACAGGGCCTCAGAGGTCACATCAGACGGCGAGCTTCCCAGCATCCAAGACCTCCTTCCAGCACTCCTACCCCGGGCTCGGGCATCGGCTGGGGGTGTGAGTAGGCTGCCGGTTAGTCCGGTGGGAGCTCCCATTTACTGAGTGCCCGCAGTTGGCCAGAGACCGTG
>NW_023252344.1:0-2969 GCF_002007445.2 Ailuropoda melanoleuca
ACTACAAATTGCCAAGTTCTCTGACAGGCAGTTTATGGCTATCATCTCATTTCCTTGCAGCAAATTTGTGAAGTAAGAATCATTATTTCCATTTCATAGATGGAGAAACTGAAGCTCGGTGAAGTTAACTGAGAACAACATACCTAATAATGTGTAGAGTCAAGTTTGCCTAATTTCAAAGTCATATAGTTTTTCCTCGCCTAAACAAAGTTTCCCTTCTGGAGGAGTAAAGAAAATATATTTTAAGCCACCTCCCATTTAGGTTGGCTCCCAAATTATTTAATAGACACATATATGAGCGTTGTCATCATCTGTCAGTGTTTGCATATGGTGCCCATATCCCACTCAGTCTCTCCTCCCTGAAATGGCTGGTTGTGGAACCCTTAGTCACTGCAGGTACCATGTCCTAACTCTCAGACAGGAAGTTTGCATCAGCTCCCAAGGTGGACAGGAGACTCCTGTTACTTTATGGAGCCAGAGCTTAGGCTTTAGACAGGCTGGGAGCAGGAGTCAGGACTGTGAAAATCTAATGATTCCCCTCCTGATGTCTAGTGGTTCACATCTCTATGATAGATGCCAGACTGTGAATTGTGAATAAACCTTTCCACTGCATCTTCAGCTTGATCCCCATCCTGGATCAGTATCCCTATGAGTAATTTCTCTCCTGATTCTGGCACTCTGGACTTTCTACTACCACTAATTGATTTTTATCTCGGTAAAGAGAGGGAAAAAAGGGATGCCCAGACCTTGACAGCTGGTGCTCACTCCAATACCCTTTGCTGCCCTCTACTGACCATATCTAGAAATTACATTTAAACTTTCAGGCCCTTGGCCCAAAGCAGATAGATCCTACAGTGAGTGAAACCAGGCACACAAAATTCAAGGTGCACAAAAAAACTAAGTAAATAAGATATGATATTTTAATGTAATATTTTAAAAGTCAATTTTCAAAAAAAATACATGGTGAACAAAATACCTAAATGTACCCTAAAATAATACTAGCTTATATGTACATAGTGCCATAGATCTTTTCATTCAAGAAAGAGGTTTAATACCACAGTGGAAAATCATGCTACCAATACTGGTCAACCTTTTTCATCACTCACATATATGGGGGAAAAAACTCAGAAAATTTGAATAAGCCAAAAACAAAAATTTGAGAAGGTCCAAGTGGGACAGATTGATACTATAACAATTAAATCCTGAAGAAAACAAGAGGACAGAAAAAAAAATTGAATAAGAAAACAAAACCTACTAACATCTTCAGAGTTGAGGAGCCAAAGAATGGGTGGCTATGAAATAAGAACAAAGAAAAAGATTTCTTGGAAATTAAAGGTATCATCGACCAAATTAAATTTAATAGAAGTATTGTGATAACCACCAGCAGAACAGAAAATATTTAAAAATAGGGAGCTGGAAATGAGGAGTTGGAGAACAAATTCTGGCAGAGAATTTACTTTTCATTTGGTACCACTCTGTACTGCTTGATTTTTAAAATGTGTGGATGTTTTAATTTATGCTATAAAAGTTAAAAGAAAAAACCCCCTGACTTTTTGCAGCTGCAGCTNACCCTGATTTTTGCCGCTGCAGCTCTTGGCATCCTTTCCTTCCCAGCTGCAGTCTCTCTCCTTACACCAGTGGTCAGATACTACTGAGACAGGAAGGAGTAAAAGAGAACAGAAAAGTTTCTGCCCTGAATTTAAGTTTCTTGGAATCTTTTTTATTTGTTTGTGCTTGTGTTCTATCTTTTCAATGGCGCAACTCTTTGGAATACTAACTTCTGACTACTTTAATATGTGATATCTAGAATTTCTTAAAGTCTTGCTAAACTTTGTTATCCTTCTGTTACTTCTTTACAAAGAATAATCCTGACTCATTGGCTCTTACTGTGATCATGGTACTTTATTTTCTTAAAATCTTGGTTCTGGTCACTACTTCCTAGCCAGGTCCAACTCAACCTGCCTAGGTAGGAATGAAAAGTCTATGGAAGAGTGATGACAATTACTATTATCAGAATAAATGCAACATGGTATATTAGTAAGTTAAACATAGTGCTAAGGGAGTAGGGTGATGTTCATTACCCCATTCCTCATGCATTACAGAGGACGGTGTACTTCACTCCACTGTTCTGGAGAGAATATACTTGGAGGAATTTGGGAGTAGATGTTTTCTCTAGACCATAATCTTGCACCAAAGTGCCAAAAGCATGAGACAGGAGACACAGGGAAATGAAGAAACCAGAATAACTAAATTTGTGAACAAGGCACCAATGTCCCAAATGTCACTGGCTGAGAGAAAGTAGGCAATATATATGGGAGATTCCCACAATCACCAAAACAAAACAATAAAGAACAACAAAAACAAAGAAATAACATACACATATTAAACGTGGAAGTACAACCATTGATGGGCACTTTCTGCTCAGTGAATTGACCGGACTCACAGGCCGTGGACCTAATGCTGCTGCCGCCGGCTGGCTTGCCATGAGACTGAAACGCGGGTTCCCAGGTCCTCGCTGTCTCCAATGCAGGCAGCACTGAGTGATCCGCCATGCTCTTTGGCCAAGAACAGCAGTGTCAAACAGGCAGCACTGAGTGATCGCTGTGCTCTTTGGCCGAGAACAGCTGTGTCCAATGACATTACCTATTCATTTAACTGGGGAACCATAGTTTTGTTTGTGACAGCTTCTATAGCGAAGATGCAGTTTCCTTTGTGACTGTTGAGCCCTTGGAGACCAGAGCTAATTAGAGGTTTGAACCAACTTTGAAGAAGCTGAAGAAGCTATGCACATTGCTGTGAAATCCCTGGACTCGGCTGCAGCTATAGGAACCCAGGCTCTGAGTAAAAAGCTCTGGCTGACACTGACCCGATTGTATACAGTTGAGAATGAAGGCATTTGGACTTTAATTTCTATGGGCTTTTATTTGCAAGGGGATTTAGTTTGGGGAGAAGTTGAGTAATAAAAAAAA
>NW_023252344.1:8865-8978 GCF_002007445.2 Ailuropoda melanoleuca
TTATGCTTATAGGAGACAATGAGCCTTTTTATTTAAAAATAAAACAATATCATGGATATTGCCCCATGACCAAAGACAGGGAGAGAGAGCAGGGAGTAATGCAGATTGAGTAA
>NW_023252345.1:0-406 GCF_002007445.2 Ailuropoda melanoleuca
TTTTAAGTCCAGCTTCTATTTTCGTTTTTTCTTCTACTAACCCATCCTCCAATTCGCTAATACGTTCCTCTTCCTCAGTGACCCTGGCTCAGAGCCTCTAGTTTTGACTGCATTTGGCTCATAGAATTTTTAATTTCTGTCAGATTCGCTCTCATTTCCACCCTTAGGGATTCTATATTCTCAGTAACATTTTCGTTAATACTTTTTTCAAGTCTAGTCATCATCTTGACCATTGTTACTCTGAATTCCATTTCTGATAATTTGGTTACATCCATATCCATTAGTTCTGTGGCAGAGGCCNGTTGTCTTCTCTTTGCTGGGGGCGACTTCTCCTTCTCGTCATTCTGATGAGGAGAGGTTGCGGGGTTGTCCAGAGCCCAAATTATTGACTGGGACCCAGGCTGTG
>NW_023252345.1:490-1047 GCF_002007445.2 Ailuropoda melanoleuca
CCAACCAGCGAGAGAGGGAACCCAAGCAGGGGAGTGGGAGAGGAAGAAGCAGGCTCCCAGCAGAGGAGCCCGATGAGGGACTCCTTTCTGGAACATCCGGAACGCCGGGATCACGCCCTAAGCCAAAGACAGACGCTTAATGACTGCGCCACCCAGGTGCCCCGGGATGTGGGCTTCTTGATTTTTCAGCCTGCCTTCTGGGGGAGGGGCCTGCCGCGCCAATACTCAGGCAACCCTGTTTGGGTCGAGTTTCCATGTCCTCTGCGAGGCGGGATGGGGATGGGCACACTGTGAGCCGGTATTTCCAGGCTTTTGTTCTCTGGCGGCTTTCTGTGGCGGTCTGTTGTGCCTCTTCTGAGAGTCAGAGCAGCAGTGGCCGAATCTCAGCCTCTGTCTCCGAACAGAGGGATCGCAGACCGCTCTCCACTGATGTTCTGGCCACTTTAACTCTGTTACTATTGGTGCTGCTGAACCCTGCAGCATCCTGGGATGTGCGCCCCACACCTGGCGTCCCAGCCCTCACTTCCAGGGCCAGCGCGTCTCTGTCCTTTGTGTTT
>NW_023252346.1:0-577 GCF_002007445.2 Ailuropoda melanoleuca
TTGAAAGCAGCCAGGGCAAAGAAATTTCTAATGTACAAAGGCAAAAATATCAGGATTACGTCCCACCTGTCTACACAGACCTGGAAGGAGAGAAAGGGTTGAGGGGGCATTTTTAAAGCTCTTTCAGAGAAAAACATGCAGCCAAGGATCCTTTATCCACCAAGGNTTGATGGAGAGCTACAGGACTCCCAGAATCGCCAGTCACGGACCAATTTCGTAACCATGAAATCAGCCCTACAGGAGATATTAAGGGGGGTTCTATAAAACTAAAAAGGCCCCAAGAGTGATACAGAACAGAAAGTTACACTCCACAGAAACAAAGACTTCACAGGCAACATGTCATCATTAAAATCATATCTCTCAATAATCAGTCTCAATGTAAATGGCTTAAATGCTCACATAAAATGCCACAAGGTTGCAGATTGGATAAAAGGACATGACCCATCCATCTGCTGTCTATAAGAGACTCATTTTGAACCGTAAGATACATCCAGACTGAAAGTGAAGGGATAGAAAACCATTTTTCATGCCAATGGACCTCAAAAGAAAGCTGGGGTAGCAATTCTCATATCAGACA
>NW_023252346.1:872-1005 GCF_002007445.2 Ailuropoda melanoleuca
GTTAGAGATACAGAAGGACACTATATTATTCTTAAAGGATGTATCCAACAAGTGGATATGACAATTATAAATATCTATGCCCCCAACAGGGGAGCATCTAGATACACAAGCCAACTCTTAACCAGAATAAAGA
>NW_023252347.1:0-7675 GCF_002007445.2 Ailuropoda melanoleuca
GGGGCGGGGCGGACGGGCCGGGGCGGGGCGGGAGGCGGAGGCGCCGCGTAGGCCCGGGAGGCCGGGCCGGCCCGGCTGGGAGCTCGAGTCCCATGCGCTGCCGCCTCCCCCCACGATGTTCCCCTCCCGGAGGAAAGCGGCGCAGCTGCCCTGGGAGGACGGCAGGTGAGCGGCGGCGGCCGGCCCGGGCCCCGTCCTCCCGGGTGCCGACCCTTTCCGGGCCGCCCCGCGGAATCTAGGAGCCCGAGGCCGTCGCGTCCCCGTCTGCGGGGCTTCCTGAGGGTCTGTGGTTCTCCTTGTGGGTCCCTGTCTCTCTCTGTGTACGGGTGGCCGTCTCTCCGTGTGGGTCCCTGTCTCTCGCAGTCTCCGTCACTCCGCCGGTCTGTATTTCTCCGATGACTTCCCCTTGTGAGTTTCTGTCCCTCTCTTTGCGAGTCTCTGTCCCTCGGTGTGGGTCTCTTAGTGTCTGTGTTTCTCCACTGGCGTTTGTCTGCGTGCGGGACTCTGACTCCATTGACCTCTCCCATTGGATCTGTCTTTCTGTCTGCCCCTGGCCCCTGAGGGTCTTTCTTCCGTTTCTCTGGTCTCGAGCTTCCCCCCTCACATCCATGCAGACCCTCCCCTCTCGCACGCTTCCCCAGCCTTTGCTGACCGCCCAGAAGCTTTTCCGACCAGACAGAAGCTCGGTATGCTCAGCCTGGCAGGCCACTGCCTGGCACGTACTAGGCACTCCGCACACGTAATGCTGGTTCATTTCCGGTGCAGCTGCACTCGAGTGGGACCTGGTCCATGGGTTAGGTGTGAGCTGGATCCAGACCTTAGCTGGTGATGTTTTCCACTAAAGCAGAATTGGGGTAGGGGAGCCATTTGCCCGTCTAGATTTGGGAGGACACCCACACTTCATTCTTAAGACGTGCCCGCAAAACTCTTCTCACCCAGACAGGATAGTGGGTCTCCACCCAGAGGGTGACGCCTCATTCCCTGTATGTCTCTTGAGTTTGCCAGGTGCCTAAAGATTCTGAAATACAGTGGGCACAACTCTTGTTTGGGGAATTTTTCTGACTTGGTGTGGAAGTTGGAAGACGGAAATTTATATAAAAGACGGAAAGCCTGGACAGTCGAGTCAGCCCTGGGTGGGAATCCTCTTTAATAGCCATGTGACCCCACTTAATCTTTCTGACCTCAGCTTATCCCTCTCTGAAACAGGGATCATAATATCTACTCTGCAGGGCTGTATGAGAATTAAAAGAGACCACACATGTAAAGCTCTCGACACTGTACCTTACAGAGAGGAGGTGTCTAACAGTTCCCTCTACGGTCCGGAGGTGCTGTAACCAGAGCAGCGGTTATTCAAACCTGTACCGCTAAGATTTATGTAAGGAAAGAGGAAAGGTAATGGAAGAGAAGTTCCGTTTCCTGATCGTTTTCCATAAGCCTTTGGAACATACCTGTGTTCCCAGAAAAAGTCACCGATGTCAATTCCTGCCTTGGACCCACGGGTACAAAGGTCCATGCAACAGATACAGGCTAGTGTAGCAATACAGGCTAGTGTAGCAATCGAGAGTGCTGGCTCTCGAGTCAGCCTGCCTGGGTTTGAATCTGCCTGTTCTAGCCTTGAGCACAGATTGATGGTGACAAAAAACCTCTGGTCTGCCCCTCAGAGCAGGGTGCCCAGGGCCTGGCAGCTGCTGGGCCTGCCGATCCGCAGTTTGCCACCAGGTGGCACCAGGAGTTCTCAGTGTCCACTTGGCCTGAGAAATTGAGATTTGGCTCTGAATTCAGTTGCTTGGCGATTTGGGCCCTTAGAGCCCAAAGGATAAGATTGCCCTTGAGAATGTGATCCTGGAAAGGGAAGCTAGGCTAGAGGGAACAGCACGTGAAATTGCACAGAATGCCCAGTCCATGCCACACCCCTGGATAATGGTCGCTGCTTCTTTTCCTGAAGGTGGGATGTTCCCTCATGTCGCTATCCCTGGTCTCCATCCCACCCCCAGAAAGAGCCCCGAGGGCGAGAGAGGATCTGTAGAGGTTCCAGCCTTCCCAGGCCACTGGCAGGGTTGGGCTCCGCTCCTCCCCAGCCGAGAGCCCTGCCACAGGACAATGGGGGGTAAGTCAGAAGCCCTGTCTTACCCGGCCACCTCTCTGCTGTGTGTGGGACCTGGCTGCAGGGCTGCTGGCTTTCCAGATTGGCGGTTGTGCTCTAGAGAGAGTCAGGAGCTGGTCTGGCTGTGGTGTGTGACTTAAAGCATGCCCTGGCTGCTTGACCCTTTCCTGTGACTCACTGAGCAAGCCCTCTGCTGTGTAAACTGGGGCCACAGCCAGGAACTGATGACCTGCGGGGAAGACGGCGAGCAGGGACACAAGCGATTACAAACCTCTGCGTGCTTTGTGGAGGGAAGGCCCAGAGGCCGTGGAGGGAGCACGTGTATCAGTTTGTGTGCACGTTGAGGGGTGGGCCGTGCGGGCCCTGGCATTGGAGTTGAGGGGGAGGGACCGAGCTGCCCATGACTTTGGAGGTTGGGCCTGGGGAATCAGCAGGGGGCTTCCAGGCAGATAAAATAAGGAAGGGCACAGCAGGCTGTGTGAGCACTGGAGCAGGAAGGAATATGGTGAGTGGAGAAGCTCTGGGTTACCCCATGTGTGCCCTAAGTGAGTGGTAGGGAGCAACTCAGGTCAGATCTGTACCGCCTGCCAGCTAACTGGTGACCCCTACAGGCTATAAAGCCTGCAGGTTATTTCGGGGGAGTAGATTGAGGAAGCTTTCCTTTTCTTAGATTGCTCAGCTCCTTCGCTATCCTCAGCAAAGGGATCAGGTGAACCCCACATTCCTCACCTAGAGGGCAGCCTCTCCAAACTTCCAGCGTCCAAGCCAGTCATCGGCGCTGGCAGCTGCTAACCCCAGCCTGGATTCCATACCCGGCCTGCATCTTCCTTTCCCTCTTCCGTCTCTCATCTCTTGTCGCATGGGCTGCCCCTTGCACGGAAGCTTTGAGACCCATTCAGTGAACTGCCACTGGCTGTTTGGGCCTTGCGTCGATCGGGGGACAGATCCGATCTTCCCAGAGTCCACTTAGGTTTCTTGCCTGGGACTGATGCCAGCACCGGCCCCTGCCTTAGGGACCTTTCCGGTGTGAGAAGCAGGATGAAGCCAAGGTTTCCTCTGGGGGTGAGCCGACAGGAGAGCGGGGTTGGAAGGCAGCGGCTGGGATCTCTAAGGCGGCCCTCCTGCCATCAGCTCAGGCTCTGGACCTCTGGCTATTGTCCTGGGGAGGGGCAGGTGTGAGGCACAAGAAGTCTCATCGTTGTCCTCCAGCAGCTCTTGATCTGATCTGGACTCACTCACAGAAAGTAAAGGGGTGTGAAGGACCCGGGGCAGCTCTGCCCTGGGGTCAGAGGGCTTCCTGGAGGCGGTATGACAGAGATGGGGCCCAGAGCAGCGAGCAGGATTCTGGTGCGAAGTAGGAGCATGAACAAAAGCATTCAAGTGGCTTCTGCACTAATTTCCAGGCGCTTCGGGCAGACCGGTCCTGTGTGCCCGACTTGTGGGGAAGCCAGAGGAGGGGCCTGGCAGAGGGCCCCCGGCACCACCCGCCCTCCTGACCCTGTCCCTGCTCTCGTCCCAGGTCCAGGTTGCTCCCCGGCGGCCTCCCCCGGAAGTGTTCCGTCTTCCACCTGTTCGTCACCTGTCTCTTCCTGGGCTTCGTCTCCCTGCTCTGGCTGCAGCTCAGCTGCTCCGGTGACGTGGCCCGGGCGGCCAGGGGACAAGGGCAGGAGACCCCGGGCCCACCCCGGTCCTGCCCCCCCGAGCCGCTGCCTGAGCACTGGGAAGAAGACGCGTCCTGGGGCCCCCACCGCCTGGCCGTGCTGGTGCCCTTCCGCGAGCGCTTCGAGGAGCTCTTGGTCTTTGTGCCGCACATGCACCGCTTCCTGAGCCGCAAGAAGATCCAGCACCACATCTACGTGCTCAACCAGGTGGACCACTTCAGGTAGGGACGGCCTCCGATCGAGCACCCCTGTCCAGGGCCTCAGCTTGCCCCCGGCCCCTGGGCTCCTCCCTTTCCCACCGGAGTCCCATGCTGGGGAAGGGGGGGAGCTGGCCTGTGAAACCCCCTCAGCCAGGGCAGTGGCCGGAGACAGGGAGCAGTAGACCCTTCTTGCTGGTGTGAGGGGAATTTGAGGGGAGGAGGAGAGGATTTGGGGTTAGGGTCCTGATCTGATACCTGTTGTTGTTGTTGTTGTTGTTGTTTAAGATTTATTTATTTATTTGAGAGAGAGAAAGAGCAAGCAGGTGGGAAGGGCAGAGGGAGAGAGAGAATCTCAGGCGGACTCCTGGCTGAGCGCAGAGCCTGACTTGGGGCTCGATCTCACCACCCCAAGATCAGACCTGACCCAAAACCAAGTCGGACACTTAACCGCCTGAGTCCCCCAAGCGCCCCTGATACCCATTTTGGAAGGATTGCCACGGCTGCTGTATGAGGAATAGCTTTTACCAGGACAGGACAAGGGTGCTGGGTGGTCGGAGGTGAGGGTGTCTTGGCTCTGGGGGAGCAGGTAGGGAGATGGGATGGGAAGGAAGCTCGCACAGAGCTTTCTAGTGGATTGGCTGTGGGTATTCGGGGAAGGGAGGGTCAAGACCACAGTTACGAAGTTGCTCACAGTCTCATGTTACCCCGAGATCCTTGCCCTTTACCACGCACTGCTCCCCTCCGTGAGCCAGTCCACGCGGCTCACTCCACCTCCACATCCTTTCCCTCCGCCTCGCTTCACTGGGAGACGGGTCCAGAGGCTTTCCGGTTCCACCAGGCCCTTTAGGCCATGGTTCCCCCAGTTTTCACAGCCCACCCCTCCTGGTCCTAACTGTCTCCTTCCCCAGCTTGGATTCCATGGTCCATCGTTAGCATCAGTTCCTCGTGTACTTCTCAGCTCCCTGACCCCACTGCCTCTGTCGGCTCCACACCCACACCTGGGCAGCTGGACATGGCTGGAGAGGGGGGCTCGCCTTCCTGGCAGTGGAAGGCCTGCCTGGAAGCCTTGCGCTCCTCTGGCCTGTTGCCTCTCCCCTCTCCGGGCAACTTTGCACCTTTTCTCCTCTCCTCCCTCCTCCCGAGCCTCAGCTGATGACTTTGCTTCCTGGAAACAGAACCAGCTGGAAGAGAGCGCGCCCAGGTGCCCTCCAGCTTCCGTGCAGGCGGCCTAGGCACACACCATGCTGGGCGCGCCCTGTCCCAGCGCTTCCATGGCCAGCTCTTCCACTAGGGCCCCGGATCCCCTTCTCTCGCTCTCCTGCTCAAGGACGTGGCTCCAGCCATCGGCTCCTTTCTCACGCACGAATTCCTCCCTCCCGGAGCATTCACATTAGCGCACTCACTGAAATAGCTCCTCACTAAAAAAAGGAGGAACGACCCCGTGATCTCCCATCACCCACACTTCTCTGCTCCCCTTTATAGCAGAACTCACCTCTCTCCCCCCTCGCTCTCTGGAACCCGTTCCACTCCGACGATTACCCCGTCATAACACAGAGGCGGCTCTCACTGATATCACCAGTGAGCCCACTGCGGTGACCTGAAGACCTGTTCTCCGCCTCCGTCCCGTCCTCCCATCCACCCCTCTGCCAGCAGTTGCCAACTGGGTTACTTCTTCCTCCTTAAAACACCTCCGTTTGGCCTCTGAGACAGCATTCTGCTTCTCCTCTCCTCGTTGCCCATCCCCCCCCATGCCCGTTGCTGGTTGTGCCTCGCCTCCCTGACTTCTCAACCTTGGTGCACCTGGGGCTCAGTGCCTCGGTGTCCTCTTTGCTGGCTGCAGTCACTCCCTGGGGATTTCATCCAGTATCATGGTATTAAACCCTGCTGACCGCCCCCCCCCACCACCCCGGAGTGTGTTTTCCCAGCCCAGGCCGCTCTCCTGACCTCTGGGCCCTCACATGCAGCCGCCTGCGTCACCCTCCATCTGGCGGCCTCAGGCAGCCCAGGCTTACCATGATCAAAACTGCATTTCTGATTTCCCACCCGCCCCCTTCCCCCTTTCAGGAGCTGCCAGCTCCTCGATTCCAGTTGCTCAGGCCAAAAAGCCTCAGAGTCATTCTCAACTCCACTCTTTCCCACACGCAGTGCCTCGCGTCCCTCAGAATACATCTAGAATCTGCCCACTTCTCACCACCCCCTGAGCTAAATCACCACTGTCTCCTGCCTAAATTACGTAGTAGCCTCCCAGCCCGACTCCCTGCTTCCACCCGTGACCCTGCACCTTTCTCAGCACCCCCGCTGCGGTGACCCCGTTACACACGAAGTCACAGCATGCCCTGCCTCTGCTCAAAGCCCTGCCGTGGCTCCTGCCTCTGACCCCGGGTCAAAGCCCCAGGCTGCCGGGGGCCCGGCCTCCGCCCACCGCATCCCTGCAACCCTCCTCCGTCCCTCTGCTTGACCTTATCGGCATCTGCTCCTGCCTCAGGCCTTGGCGGTTGCTTTCACCTCTGCTTGGAGCTCCATCCCCTCCACTCCCTTCCGGTCATTCCCTCAGGCCTTCACCTGCCACCCTGTTCCCCTGACCCTCCCTGACCCCCCTGTCTGAAAGAACACCGCCCCGCCCCCCCAGTAGGTCCGGCGGGGCACACAGTTACTCATTTTTGTCCATTAGCATGTCAGCTCCCTGAGGGCAGGGCTTTGATTTCTCAGTGCCGGCCACTGGTGATCTGGATGGCCCGGGCACGTGGTAGGGGCTCGGTAGACATGTGTGAGCTGAGCGGGGGGCAGGCGTGCAGCTGGGCAGCCCCCCGGGGAAGGCAGCGTGGGCAGGAGGGCGGCCCAGGCACCGGGCTGGGTGCTGTGGAGGACAGGCTCCCGTTCACCATCGGGGGTCGGGGTGGGGGTAGAGCAAGCCTGTTGCCCGCGCTCAGCCCGGGCCGTCCCGCGCAGGTTCAACCGGGCGGCGCTCATCAACGTGGGCTTTCTGGAGAGCAGCAACAGCACGGACTACATCGCCATGCACGACGTGGACCTGCTGCCTCTCAACGAGGCTCTGGACTACGGCTTCCCCGAGGCCGGGCCCTTCCACGTGGCCTCCCCGGAGCTGCACCCGCTCTACCACTACAAGACCTATGTGGGCGGCATCCTGCTGCTGTCCAAGCAGCACTACCAGCTGGTGAGGCCCGGCCCGCGCTGGGAGCCGGGGGTGCCCGCCCGGCTGGGGCCCCTGCAGCAGGAGCGGCTGTGCCGGGAGCCCCGGAGCGGCCAGCGACCTGGGAGAGGAGCAGGACCGAGTGAGGCAGTGAGGGAGGCCGCAGGGGCAGGAACCCCGCACAAGCCGGCTGCAGCAGACTCGGGGTTCCTTGGCTCTCAAACTGGACCCGTCTGGCTGGGGCCGGGGGAGGGTCTGGCTTCAGGCGCGGCTGGCCCAGCCTCTCAGCCAGGGTCCCTGGGACACCATTTCAGCCGCCGTCTCTCAGCTCAGCTTTGTCCCGAGTGGCTTTGTTTTCAGACATTCAAGGTGCACTGTGGTTGTCATAGCTGCGCCCCGCGTCCACCTAGACCCAGGTTCAGTGGAAGATGAAGTCCCTTCCCCAGCAGCCCAGACAGCAGGCCCCGAACTTGCTGCTTCTCGACTGGCCTGCCTTGAGTCAGGGGCCCACCCCGAGGCAGGGGCTGTGGCTGGAGGTGGAGGTGGGTGGGGGGTGAGG
>NW_023252348.1:0-185 GCF_002007445.2 Ailuropoda melanoleuca
GGGAAACAAACATTCGTGTCCAAGAGGCAGAGAGGACCCCTCCCAAGCTCAACCACGACAGACCTACACCACGTCACGTCATAGTGTAATTAGCAAATATTAGATCCAAGGATACAGTATTGAAAGTGGCCAGGGCAAAGAAATTTCTCACGTACCAAGGCAAAGGTATCAGAATTACGTCAGAC
>NW_023252348.1:220-619 GCF_002007445.2 Ailuropoda melanoleuca
GACCTGGAATGAGAGAAAGGGTTGGGGGGGCATTTTTAAAGCTCTTTCAGAGAAAAACATGCAGCCAAGGATCCTTTATACAGCAAGGCTGTCATTCAGAATTGATGGAGAAGTAAAGTCCTTCCAGAATTGCCAGTCATTGACCAATTTCGTAACCACGAAACCAGCCCTACAGGAGATATTAAGGGGGGTTCTATAAAGGTAAAAAGGCCCCAAGAGTGATACAGAGCAGAAAGTCACAACCGATACAAACAAGACTTTACTGGCAACATGGCATCATTAAAATCTCTCTCAATAATCAGTCTCAATGTAAATGGCCTAAATGCTTCCATAAAACACCACAGGGTTGCAGATTGGATAAAAAGACATGACCCATCCATTTGCTGTCTACAGGAGACT
>NW_023252349.1:0-554 GCF_002007445.2 Ailuropoda melanoleuca
GTCAGGATCCTTTTGGTGAAAATCACAGCCACCCAACTCAACAAACAAGCTAAAGCAAAAAATGAAATCGACTGGCTTACGTGACTACGTGACTGCACATGAGTTCCACGTGACTGCAAAATGTAGCCCAGGAGTCCCAGGCTAGATGCTCAGTGTCACGAGACTTCCACCATTTCCATCACCGTGGTCCTCTCAGATCTCTTTCCTTCCGTGTTGACTTCATCATCCCAGCAGAGACCCAAAATGGCCTTCAACAACTAAGGCAAAAAAAAAAAAGGGGGGGCTTGGGTATAATTCCCATTGGTCTAGCTCTGAGTCACATACTCCAGGTTCTGAAACAATCACTGTAGCCAGAGGGATGTCTGATGCTGATTGGTCATGTCTGGGGCACGTGTTCACTGGTGGCACTAGGGATGAGGNGGAATGAGGTGTGTTACCTTATAAACCTGGAAGGATGGTGACTCTGCCCCCTCCCCCACCCCACACACAGGTCACCTGCTATAGCTGGTAGGAGGGGAATAGATCCTGGGCAGGCAAGAGTAGAATTCATTCTA
>NW_023252350.1:0-193 GCF_002007445.2 Ailuropoda melanoleuca
TGGGGATTAGGATATGGGCATATCTTTTTGCCTCACTATAGTAATATAGGAAACACATTCTTTTTTTTAAAATTTAGTTTAATTTATTTTTTTTAACATTTTTTCTTATGTTATGTTAGTCACCATACAGTACACCATTAGTTTTTGATGTAGTGTTCCATGATTCATTGTTTGCGTATAACACCCAGTGCTC
>NW_023252350.1:222-1079 GCF_002007445.2 Ailuropoda melanoleuca
AAAAAAAAGATCTTAAACTTAATCACATCTTTTGCTATATAACGTAGTCACAGATTCTGGGGATTAGGATATGGGCATATCTTTTTGCCTCACTATAGTATTATAGGAAACACATTCTTTTTTTTTAAAATTTAGTTTAATTTATTTTTTTAAACATTTTTTGTTATGTTATGTTAGTCACCATACAGTACACCATTAGTTTTTGATGTAGTGTTCCATGATTCATTGTTTGCGTATAACACCCAGTGCTCCATGCAATACGTGCCCTCCTTAATACCCATCACTGGCCCAGCCCTATCCCCCACCCTTCTCCCCTCTGAAACCCTCAGTTTCCCAGAGTCCACAGTCTCTCATGCTTCATTCTCCCTTCTGTTTACCCCCCTTCATTCTTCCGTTCCTTCTCCTACCAATCTCCCTGCTATTCCTTGTATTCCACAAATGAGTGAAACATATGATAATTGTCTTTCTCTGCTTCTTATTTCACTTAGCATAATCTCCTCCAGTCCTGTCCATGTTGCTGCAAAAAGATTTTATTTATTTATTTGAGATAGAGCGAGAGTGAGTGAGAGAGAGCACAAGTAGGGGAGGGGTAGAGGGAAAGGCAGAAGCAGGCTCTCCACTGAGCGGGGAGACCGACGTGGGGCTCAATCCCAGGACCCCAGGATCGTGACCTGAGCGGAAGGCAGACGCTTAACCAATTGAGCCACCCAGGTGCCCCTAGGAAACACATTCTTAAATGAAAAGCAATTTTGATTCTTGTACCATCTTTAAGTACTATAACTCTCCTAAAGACAAACATAGGTGCTTTTTAAAAAATATTGACCCTTGTTATCTTAGTTATTTTTGTTAAGATAATG
>NW_023252351.1:0-178 GCF_002007445.2 Ailuropoda melanoleuca
GCTTACAACAGGAAGGGCTTAGGTGGTCATCGGGATGATTTCAAAATTATGGTCATTTGTTGCAACTGAGCCCTCTACCAAATCCCCTCTATTTTTTTTTAAGATTTTATTTATTTATTTGACAGAGATAGAGACAGCCAGCGAGAGAGGGAACACAAGCAGGGGGAGTGGGAGAGGA
>NW_023252351.1:254-856 GCF_002007445.2 Ailuropoda melanoleuca
GCCGAAGGCAGACGCTTAACCGCTGTGCCACCCAGGCGCCCCCCCCTCTATTTTTCTAATGGGGCTAACTTTCGTCCTTGTTTTCTCGAACCTCTTATGAGTGAACCTTTGAAAAGTCGGTAATAGTCCTTAAATTTCATTTTCACTGGGGTCTACCAGTCACCTCTGAGAGTCTACAGTCTTCCTACACAGTTAAAAGTACATACAATTGTTCCCAACATCACATACTTCTTGTTCTAGATAATTAGTCTGTGGGGTAAGTGTATACTGGGAGAAGATCAATTATCATTCCGGATGATGCCCTGTCCCCTTTCCCCACAGTCATTCTTACACTGATACCTCAGGTGGTAATGACTTCCAGATCCCAATGGCCAAATTAGCAAAAGCCCAGCTTTTTCCAGCCTTTTTCTTCCCTGGTATATCTGGAATTACTGTGGGGCCTAATTTTTTCCTAAATATTGTCCTCATCCTTCTACTACTTACAGGTAATATAGGAACTTGGATGCCACCTTGAGCCTCCTATTGGCCATGGGGCTGGTTCTCCAGAGAGTCCACCACCAGCTGAGAATAGCTTGCTCTGAAGTCAGAAGGACAGAAACGTT
>NW_023252352.1:0-1033 GCF_002007445.2 Ailuropoda melanoleuca
GTCTCTCATGGTTCATTCCCCCTTCTGTTTACCCCCCCCTTCATTCTTATCTTTCTTTTCCTACTGATCTTCCTACTTCTTCTGTTCCATAAATGAGTGAAACCATATGATAATTGTCTTTTTCTGCTTGACTTATTTCACTTAACATTATCTCCTCCAGTCCCGTCCATGTTTCTGCAAATGTTGAGAAATCATTCTTTTTGATGGTTGAGTAATATTCCATTGTATATATGGGCCACATCTTCTTAATCCAGTCATCTGTTGAAGGGCATCTGGGCTCCTTCCACAATCTAGTTATTGTGGAGAGTGCTGCTATGAACATTGGGGTGCATATGGCCCTTCTCTTCACTACGTCTGTATCATTGGGGTAAATACCCAGTAGTGCAATGGCTGGATCATAGGGNGGATCATAGGGTAGCTCAATTTTTAACTTTTTAAGGGACCTCCACACTGTTCTTTAGAGTGGCTGTACCAACTTGCGTTCCCACCAACAGTGTAAGAGGGATGCCCTTTCTCCACATTCTCTCCAACATTTGTTGTTTCTTTCCTTGTCAGTTTTTGCCATTGTAACTGGCATAAGGTGGTATCTCAATGTGGTTTTGATTTGAATTTCCCTGATGGCTAATGATTTTGAACATTTTTCCATGTGTCTGTTAGCCATTTGTATGTCTTCATTGGAAAAGTGTCTGTTCATATCTTCTGCCCATTTTTTGATTTGTTTGTTTCTCATGTATTGAGTTTGAGAAGTTCTTTGTAGATCTTGGATACCAGTCCTTTATCTGTGTGTCATTTGCAATATATTCTCCCATTCCCTAGGCTGCCTCTTAGTTTTTTTGACTGTTTCCTTGGCTGTGCAGAAACTTTTTATCTTCAAGAAGTCCCACAAGTTCATTTTTTCTTTTGTTTCTCTTGCCTTTGGAGATGTGTCATGAAAAAGGTTGCTCTGGCCGATGTCATAGAAGTTGTTGCCTATGTTCTCTTCTAGAATTTTGATGGATTCCTGTCTCACATTGAGTTCTTTCATCCATTTGGA
>NW_023252352.1:1136-2073 GCF_002007445.2 Ailuropoda melanoleuca
TTCATCCATTTGGAGTTTATCTTTGTGTATGGTGTGAGAGAGTGGTCAAGTTTCATTCTTTTGCATATAGCTGTCCAGTTTTCCCAGCACCATTTATCGAAGAGACTGTCTTTTTTCCCCTGGATGGTTTTTCCTGCTTTGTCAAACATTAGTTGCCCAAAGAACCGAGGGTCCATTTCTGGGTTCTCTATTCTGTTCCATTGGTCTATGTGTCTGTTTTTGTTCCAGTACGATGCTGTCTTTGTGATCACAGCTTTGGGTTTTTTTGTTTTGTTTTGTTTTTTAATGATTTTTATTTATTTATTTGACAGAGACAGCCAGTGAGAGAGGGAACACAAGCAGGGGGAGTGGGAGAGGAAGAAGCAGGCTCCTAGCAGAGGAGCCTGATGTGGGGCTCGATCCCAGAACGCTGGGATCACGCCCTGAGCCAAAGGCAGACGCTTAACGACTGCACCGCCCAGGCACCCCTTGTGATCATAGCTTTGTGGTATAGCTTGAAATCTGGCAACGTGATGCCCCCAGCTTTGTTTTTCCTTTTCAACAATTCCTTGGCAATTCAGGGCCTTTTCTGGTTCCACACAAATTTAAGGGCAGTTTGTTCTAGCTCTTTGAAAAATGTCATTGGAGAATGGTTTCTATGGGAAATTAATGAGGGGAGGACTGCTGGGGGCTGCGGTGGCTGATGGAGACTTCAAAGAATGTGTTGAACTTTAGAAAAACAGTAGCCTCATGATAAGAAAGAAAGGCAAAGAACATGCCAGGTGAATGCAGATGAGCAGAAGTGCAGAGACACAGATGACCATGTCGTGTTTCTGAAATATGGAAGTGATCGTTTAGACTAAATGGTGTAGGAAGTCATTCATTCATTCACCCATTCATTCCACAGTCATTCATTGATTACCTACCATGGGCCAAGGGTAGTGTTAGTTTTGGTGAA
>NW_023252353.1:0-171 GCF_002007445.2 Ailuropoda melanoleuca
TATTTCTCCATCAATTCTGAATGACAGCTTTGCTGGATAAAGGATCCTTGGCTGCATGTTTTTCTTTGAAAAGGCTTTAAAAATGCCCCCCCCCAAGCCTTTCTCTCATTCCAGGTCTCTGTAGACAGGTCTGACATAATCCTGATACCTTTGCCTTGGTATGTGAGAAAT
>NW_023252353.1:513-808 GCF_002007445.2 Ailuropoda melanoleuca
ATTTTTTCTTCTACTAACCCATCCTCCAATTCGCTAATGCGTTCCTCTGCCTCGGTGACCCTGGCCATCAGAGCCTCTAGTTTTGATTGCATTTGGCTCATAGAATTTTTAATTTCTGTCACATTTGCTCTCATTTCTGCCCTTAGGGATTCTATATTCTCAGCAACGTTTTCTTTAATACTTTTTTCAAGTCTACTATCATCTTGACCATTGTTGCTCTGAATTCCATTTCTGATAATTGGGATACATCCATATGTATTAATTCTGTGGCAGAGGCCACAGACTCATTATCTTT
>NW_023252353.1:1051-1185 GCF_002007445.2 Ailuropoda melanoleuca
CGGTGGAGAAGCCCGATGAAGGACTCCTTACGGAGCGTTGTGATCACACCCTAATCCGAAGATAGGTGCTTGGTGACTGCGCCACTCAGGCGCTCTGGGTTGTGGGCTTCTTGATTTTTCAGCCTGCCTTCTGG
>NW_023252354.1:0-2072 GCF_002007445.2 Ailuropoda melanoleuca
TATTTCCCTTCTTCTGCTGGCTTTAGGCTTCATTTGTTGTTCTTTTTCTAGCTCCTTTATGTGTAAGGTTAGGTTGTGGATTTGAGATTTTTCTTGCTTCTTGAGGTAGGTGCCTGTATTGCTATATGCTTCCCTCTTATGACCGCTTTCACTGCATCTCAAAAGTTTTGAAATATTGTGTTTTCATTATCATTTATTCCATGTATTTTTTTTATTTCTTCTTTAACTTCCTGGTTGATCCATTCAATGTTTAGTAAGATGTTCTTTAACCTTCCTGCATATGTTGTCTTTCCAAATTTTTTCTTGTGTTTGACTTCAAGTTTCATAGTGTTGTGGTCTGAAAATATTCATGGCATGATCTCAGTCTTTTTGTACTGGTTGAGGGCTGATTTGAGACCTAGTATGCGATCTACTCTGGAGAATGTCCCATGTGCACTGGAAAAGAATGTATATTCTGCTGCTATCTTTGAATATATCTGTTAAGTTCATCTGGTCCAGTGTGTCATTCATAGTCATTGTTTCCTTGTTAATCTTCTGCTTAGGTGATCTGTCCATTGTTGTAAGTGGGGTCCTAAATTCCCCTACTATTATTGTATTATTATCAATGAGTTCCTTTATGTTTGTTATTAATAGTTTTATACATTTGGGTGCTCCAAAGTTGGGATCATAAATATTATAATTGTTAGATCTTCTTGTTGGATAGACCCCTTTTTTATGATATAGTGCCCTTCTTCATCTCTTGTTATAGTCTTTAGTTTAAAATCTAGTTTCTCTGGTATAGGTATGGCCACTCCAGCTTTCTTTTGATATCCATTAGCGTGATAAATAATTCTCCATCCCCTCATTTTCAATCTGCAGGTGACAGACACATAGAGAGTTTAGATTTCAGTTCTATAATATCACCCATAGGTCTAAAGCAAGCATAGAAACACAGTAACTGCCTACTCCAGATGCCAATGGTTATTTTCATGAAATTATTAATTGAATTGACTTGAGCTCATAAATAGACCAAAAAAAAAAAAAAGACAGACTGGATTCTCTATCATAAAACCAAACCCCAATCATTTTTACCATCAATGAAGAGTAAGTTATTAACAGAGTATTAATTTAAAAAGACGAAGAACTCTTCCCCAAGCAGCCTGAAATGACCTCTGAAAATGGTTTGCTATTCACTTGACCCAGAAAATCCTACAAAATCATGCAAATCAAGAGGTTCAAATCATCATGTTCACTTTAAGAACACAGATGAAACTGGCCAGGCCATCAAGGATGTGCACATCTGAAAAGCCACAAGTATCTGAAAGATGTCACTTTGCAGAAACAGTGTGTGCCATTCTGTTGCTGCAATGGTGGAGTTGGTATGTGTGCCCAGCCCAAATAGTGGGACTGGACACAGGGTCGATGGCCCAAGAAGAGTGCTGAATTTTACTGCACGTGCTTAAAAATGCAGAGAGTAATGCTGAACTTAAGGATTTAGATGTAGATTTTCTGGTCATGGAGCACATCCAGGTTAAAAAAGTCCCCAAGATACAGCATAGAACTTACAGGACTCATGGTCAGATTAACCCATACATGAGCTCTCCTTGCCACATCGAGATGATCCTTACTGAAAAAGAGCAGATTGTTTCTAAACCAGAAGAGGAGGTTGCACAGAAGAAAAAGATATCCCAGAAGAAACTGCAGAAACAAAAACTATGGCTTGGGAGTAAATTCTGCATAGAATAATGCAAATACAAATTTAAAAAAAATTAAAAAGATGAAGAAACTCAAAAGTCAGGGAGGAGAAAGGGCAAAGTTCAAATTCTATTATTCTGGAGATTCTTTCTGGGAGGGAAGATAGGATAGGGGAGGGGAGGAGGGAGGGAGGAAAGAAGAGAGAGAGAATGGGAGGAAGGAAGGAGGGAAGGAAGGAAGGAAGGAAGGAGGGAGGGAGGAAGGGAGGGAGGAAAAACACGGCTGCACCAAAGAGCCCTTGAGGTGCTTGTTGGAAACAGTTCTCCCTGTGTTCTCAAAGTTCTTCAGCACAATCAATAACTTATTTATGGACTAACAGTCCAGGGTGTTTGTAGAGC
>NW_023252355.1:0-1196 GCF_002007445.2 Ailuropoda melanoleuca
TGCTAGTTACTACTATGCTCTAAATTCTATCACCTCAAGTCTTTGTATGTGAGATACACACATTTTTTTTTAAGATTTTATTTATTAATTTGGCAGAGAGAAAGAGGGAGAGAGAGAACACAAACAGGGGAGCAGCAGGCAGAGGGAGAGGGAGAGTCAGGCTCCCCACTGAGAAGGGGACCCAATGTGGGGCTCAAACCCAGGCCCCTGGGATCATGACCTGAGCCAAAGGCAGATGCTTAACCAACTGAGCCACCCAGGTGTCCCTAGATACACACATTTTTTGTGTGAATGATATTTAGGGAAGAAATTAAGTAACCATATTCTAGTTCAGGACAAAGAATGAAAAAAAAAAGAAAAAAGAAAAACCCAGCATAAAACATTCTCTAGGACTGGTTGATCTATAACTACAGTATTTCAGCAGATAAACAGCAAGAATACACCTGGAAGAATAGGAGATAACCCTCTCCACCAGAATGCTTGGAGATATTAGTAATAGCACAAAGTTCCCATGCATATGGAATGGGATTTAAGCTATTTTTTTTTAAGATTTTATTTATTTATTTGATGGAGAGAGACAGCCAGCGAGAGAGGGAATAAAGCAGGGGAATAGGAGAGGAAGAAGCAGGCTCCCAGCAGAGGAGCCCAATGCAGGGCTTGATCCCAGGACTCCGGGATCACGCCCTGAGCCAAAGGCAGACGCTTAATGACTGAGCCACCCAGGCATCCCTATTTTTGTTTTTCAATCCCAAAGGTCAGTGTACATCACTTGATAGAACAGCTCAAAAACCCAAGTTGCAGATCATGGGCATGAAGCCAAAAGTTGGAAAGATTTTGTGAGCTTTCTAAGGAGACACTGGGGTCTTCTAAAACATCCAGAAACTCAGTACATTGAAACAGGACATCAGGTTTGCTCTTTTTTAGGAAAACCTTTATTACCTAGAAATACATCTTCTCTCATCAAAATGTGGATAGAGCTATGGAAAGTTTTATGCCAATGCTTCTGTTTTGTATGCAACCCAGGACAGGATGAAATCTGCCTCATTAGGGGAGGGAATAATAGATCCCCAGCTCGTGGTGGAAACACACACACACACACACACACACACTCACACACACACACACAGCCCTCCAGTGAGGGATTAAACCTAGTTATACAAACTCTTAAATGTAATTCATATTCCCATTTGGGAATA
>NW_023252356.1:0-236 GCF_002007445.2 Ailuropoda melanoleuca
TAAATAAGTGGGTATAAATGAAAAAGTTCAGGAAATTCGAGGACACAGCGCCCTTCTTATTGGTATTAAAGAAGAGCGTCCTGGAAAACACCTCCAGATAACATCCGCGTTTTCAATTGGGACCCATTTCCCATTGAGTGAATGTGCCTTGGAAGTATCAAGCACTTAGAACCAAGAAACAAAGTGTGAAGATAAATCCCATGAAGTCATGTCGGCCTTATAGAACGTGAAACAAA
>NW_023252356.1:570-2057 GCF_002007445.2 Ailuropoda melanoleuca
AAAAATATCAAGGTGCTTTTTACCGTGACTGAAACAAGATGAACAAGCACTGAGAAACAGAATTTGGCCAAACCAGCCTCCAATGCAATGTTTTCTTCATGGGTAAATCCTATCAAAACTGCTGGTGACAATGGAACGAAAATGCCTAAAACATTTCTGTCAGAAACAACANGTGCAGTGGCCGTCTTAGCACTATCATCATCCTTCGTGAATAGGGAAACATGAGGGAAAGTGTTCACGGAAGCCTGACGAGAGTGCCACATAGTGGTCTCTGAGACACCACACAATCCAGGGAAATATCAACGAACATCATCTCACTTAAATAAGGGAGTCTAAATGAAAACGTTCAAGAATTTCGAGGACTCAGCGCCCTTCTTATTGGTATTAAAGAAGAGCGTCCAGGATAACACCTCCAGCTAACATCCGCATTTCCTTGGGACCCAGATTCCCCATTGGGTAAATGTGCCTTGGAAGCATCCAGCACTTAGAACCAAGAAACAAAGTGCGAAGATAAAGCCCTTGAAGTCACATTGGCCTTATAGAACGTGGAACAAAAATCAAGGTGCTTTGTTACCGTGAGTGAAACACGATCAGCACAGCACGGAGAAACAAAATTTGGCCAAATCAGCCTCCAAAGCAATGTTTGCTTCATGGGTAAATCCTATTAAAACTGCAGGTGGCAATGGAACGAAAATGCCTAAACCATTTCTGTCAGAAACAACACTGTGCAGTGGCCGTCTTAGCACTATCATCATCGTTCGTGAATAGGGAAACATGAGGGAAAGTGTTCACGGAAGCCTGACGAGAGTGCCACATAGTGGTCTCTGAGACACCACACAATCCAGGGAAATATCAACGAACATCATCTCACTTAAATAAGGGAGTCTAAATGAAAACGTTCAAGAATTTCGAGGACTCAGCGCCCTTCTTATTGGTATTAAAGAAGAGCGTCCAGGATAACACCTCCAGCTAACATCCGCATTTCCTTGGGACCCAGATTCCCCATTGGGTAAATGTGCCTTGGAAGCATCCAGCACTTAGAACCAAGAAACAAAGTGCGAAGATAAAGCCCTTGAAGTCACATTGGCCTTATAGAACGTGGAACAAAAATCAAGGTGCTTTGTTACCGTGAGTGAAACACGATCAGCACAGCACTGAGAAACAAAATTTGGCCAAACCAGCCTCCAATGCAATGTTTGCTTCATGGGTAAATCCCATCAAAACTGCTGGTGGCAATGGAACGAAAATGCCTAAACCATTTCTGTCAGAAACAACACTGTGCAGTGGCTGTCTTAGCACTATCATCATCCTTCGTGAACAGGGAATCATGAGGGAAAGTGTTCTCGGAAGCCTGACGAGAGTGCCACATAGTGGTCTCTGAGACAACTGACAATCCAGGGAAATATCAACCAACATCATCTCACTTAAATAAGGGAGTATAAATGAAAAAGTTCAAGAAGTTCGAGGACTCAGCGCCATTCTTATTG
>NW_023252357.1:0-1726 GCF_002007445.2 Ailuropoda melanoleuca
ACTCTTTGTGGAACCTCACCTGTCTATACATGGTGTGTAAGAAGTTCTTACACACTGACCTCACTCATCAGTGTTTCTGGGAACACAATGCAGCTTGTAACAATTAACAATAGCAACAATTCAATCATGACAATATCTTATAGAAGACAGTATATTATATTATTATAACATTGGTTTCCTGGGCAGTGCAGTTGAAGGGAAGAAAGATGTAAGAAGGATTTTCATCTGTATATTTTAGAATATTTATGTACTTCATAATGGATATATATGAAATATATTTATTACATTATTTACATATTCTATGATATACATTATATACTTTATATATATATGAATTATTTACCTTTTGAAGAAAACCAATAAGCAAAAAAATAAAGTTGCAGATTACTGTATTTTCTGACCCAATTTCTGGGGAAAAAAAGGAAGTTATTTATACAACTATGTAGAATATATAGAGACAAATTCAAAACCAACAGTTGGTAGTAATTACCTCTGGGGAGGGAAACAGGTTGTAAAAGCAGCGTGCAGGGATTTCATCTTCTTATTTTTCTTCCCTTTCTATTTAAAAAATGTTTATGATTTAATTTTATACTTTAAAAATTCTTTTGAAGACTCCCATCGGGATTCTTTAAAGCAGTTGACGCGTGTGCTGGGNATGTGCTGGGATGTGTCCTGCCACACGGCAGTCTCCGGCAGTGACACAGAGTTCTGTGGGTCAGAACTCCTGAGGACAGCTCCTGAGATCACCACCCACGCACAGAGCTCGCTTGCCTGGACCCTTGCTGAAAGTTGTGAGTTTAATTTTATTATCCTGTAAAAGAGGCAAGTCACATATTCTAATTCCCTTTCCCAGATGAGGTAGATGTCTGAGAAGAAAATAGGACTGTGGGGAGTCTGGGTGGCTCAGTTGGTTAAATGTCTGCCTTCAGCTCAGGTCAGGATCTCACCGTCTTGGGATCAAGCCCCACCTTGGGCTCCCTGCTCAGCAGGGAGTCTGCTTCTCTCTCTGTCCCTCCCCAGTGCTCGTGTTCCCTCAGGCTCTCTATCTCAAATAAATAAATTAAATCTTAAAAAAAGAAAGAAAGAAAAGAAAAGTAGGACTGAAATCTGTATCCACCAGTCCATGAGTGTCCATGACTTCATACCATCTGGTTCTCCAGTTTCTTATTTGTGCCTTTTCTCTCTCCCCCCACTGGAAGGTAAGTGCTTCAAGAACAGCACCCCAACACGTGCTTTCTTTGTACCCCTGCACCTGACAGCCTACAGTGGTGCCCGTGCCTAGTACACGCGGCTTATCTGAGTTCAATGAAGAAATGAATGAGAAGTTCTAGTAAAGACGCTTATGATTTAACTGACCAGAATGGCCTGTGTCTAGTAAATCACCCCACGGTATATGTAAGTAGGTACAACTTCATATACTGTGTCCGGAAGCTCCTTTGAAACACCAGGTCTTATCATTTGAACTAATCATGAATTTTAAATACATACTTTTCACGAGAATGCCAAAACACACAAAATTTTTAAACTACGCAGTTAGTGTAAGAAAGATCATGGGGGCGCCTGGGTGGCTCAGTCGTTGGGCGTCTGCCTTCGGCTCAGGGTGTGATCCCAGCATTATGGGACTGAGCCCCACATCAGGTTCCTCCACTGGGAGTCTGCTTCTTCCTCTCCCACTACCCCTGCTTGTGTTTCCTCTCTCACTGGCTGTCTCTCTCCTCTTTGTCAA
>NW_023252358.1:0-4178 GCF_002007445.2 Ailuropoda melanoleuca
AAAATATAACAGATGGCAGGCTTAGGAACACAAATATATTACTCATAGTTCTGGATAATAGGACGGTCCAGAGGGGTGTTAAGATGGCAGAGGAGTAGGGGACCCCTTCATCAGCCGGTCCCTGAGTTGAGCTGGATAGGTACCAGACCATCCTGAACATCCACAGAATCAGCCTGAGACGCAGGAAGATACATCTGGATCTCTACAANGGATCTCTACAAATGAACATCTCCAATGCTGAGTTTTGATGTATGAAGAAGGGAGCCGGGGAGCTGTGAAACCGCGCACAGATATCAGAAGATAAATGGAAGGGGGAGGGAGCCGCCGTGTTACGGCGCCGGGAGGCGGTAGCCACCTGCACAGGGGAACGGGTGGCCTCGCGGACCGGCACCCGCGAGACAGCGGACTGGCACCCGCGAGAGAGCAGAGTGAGACCGAGAGCCGGGAAAGCATGCGACCAGACTGAGGGCTGGTGCTTTGGAGCGCACGTGGGGCAGCTGGCGACTGGCGGTATTAGAATCACAAAGGACAGAGACGTTCAGGCCCTGGAAGTGAGGGCTGGGATGCCGTGTGTGGGGCACACATCCCGGGATGCTGCAGGGTTGAGCAGCACCAACAGTAACAGAGTTAAAGTGGCCAGGACATCAGTGGAGAACGGTCCGCGATCCCTCTATTATCAGACAGAGGCTGAGATTTGGCTGCTCTGACTCTCAGAAGAGGCACAGCAAACCACCAGGGAAAGCTGCCAGAGAGCAAAAGCCTGGAAACACCGGCTCACAGTTTGCCCATCCCCATCCCCCCTCACAGGGGACAGGGAGACTCTACCCAAACAGGGTTGCCTGAGTATCGGCGTGGCAGTCCCCTTCCCCAGAAGGCAGACAGAAAAATCAAGAAGCACACATCCCTAAGGTCTCTATAAAACAAGTCCACACTTCCTGGTCCCGGCCAATAAGTTGGGCTCTGGACAACCCTGCAGCCTCTCCCCATCAGAATGATGAGAAGGAGAAATCCCCTCCAGCAACGAAAAGACAATGAGTCTGTGGCCTCTGCCATGGAACTAATGGATATGGATACAACCAAATTATCAGAAATGGAATTCAGAGTAACAATGGTCAAGATGATGTGTAGACTTGAAAAAAGTATTAACGAAAATGTTAATGAGAATATAGAATCTCTAAGGGCAGAAATGAGAGCGAATCTGGCAGAAATTAAAAATTCTATGAGCCAAATGCAGTCAAAACTAGAGGCTCTGACGGCCAGGGTAAATGAGGCAGAAGAACGTATCAGCAAATTGGAGGATTGGTTAGTAGAAGAGAAAGCAAAAGTAGAAACTTGGCTCAATAAAATCCAATCTCAAGTATGTTGGTTACGGGAGATTACTGACTCAATGAAATGTTCCAATGTCAGAATCATCGGCATCCCCAAAGGGGTGGAGAAAAACAGAGGTCTAGAAGAGATATTTGAACAAATTGTAGCTGAAAACTTCCCTAATCTAGCAAGGGAAACAAACATTCGTGTCCAAGAGGCAGAGAGGACCCCTCCCAACTTCAACCATGACAAACCTGCGCCACGGTCACGTCGTAGTGCAATTTGCAAATATTAGATCCAAGGATACAGTATTGAAAGCGGCCAGGGCAAAGAAATTTCTCACATACTAAGGCATAGGTATCAGAATTACGTCAGACCTGTCTATACAGACCTGGAATGAGAGAAAGGGTTGGGAGGGCATTTTTATTTTTATTTTTTTTTTTAATTTATTTGACAGAGATAGAGACAGCCAGCGAGAGAGGGAACACAAGCAGGGGGAGCAGGAGAGGAAGAAGCAGGCTCACAGCAGAGGAGCCTGACGTGGGGCTCGATCCCATAACGCCGGGATCACGCCCTGAGCCGAAGGCAGACGCTTAACCGCTGTGCCACCCAGGCTCCCCGGGAGGGCATTTTTAAAGCTCTTTCAGAGAAAAACATGCAGCCAAGGATCCTCTTTTCAGCAAGGCTGTCATTCAGAATTGATGGAGAAATAAAGACCTTCCAGAATTGACAGTCATTGACCAATTTCGTAACCACGAAATGAGCCCTACACAATGGACCTCAAAAGAAAGCTGGGGTAGCAATTCTCATATCAGACAGATTGGATTTTAAACTAAAGACTATAGTTAGAGACACAGAAGGGCTCTATATTATTCTTAAAGGATGTATCCAACAAGTGGATATGACAATTATAAATATATATGCCCCCAACAGGGGAGCAGCAAGATACACAAACCAACTCTTAACCAGAATAAAGAGACATATGCATAAAAATACGTTAATATTAGGGGACCTCAACACTACACTATCAGCAATTGACAGAGCACCAGAGCAGAAAACCAACATAGAAATAAGAGCTTTGACTGCCATACTCGACGAGTTGGACCTCATAGATATATATAGAACACTACAACACAGAACCAAAGAATACTCATTCTATTCTAATGCCCATGGAACATTCTCAAGAATAGACCATGTTCTGGGACAAAAAACAGGTCTCAAACGATACCAAAAGACTGAAATTGTTCCCTGTATATTCTCAGACCACAATGCTCTGAAATTGGAACTCAACCACAAGGAAAAATTTGGAAGAAACTCGAGCACTTGGAGACTAAGAATCACCCTGCTCAGGAATGATTCAATAAACCAGGAAGTCAAAAATCAATTTAAACAATTTATGGAGACCAATGAGAATGAAAACACAATGGTCTAAAACCTATGGGATACTGCAAAGGCAGTCCTAAGGGGGAAATACATAGCCATCCAAGCCTCACTCAAAAGAATAGAAAAATCTAAAATAGTTTTTATATTTTCACCTCCAGAAGCTGGAACAGCAACAGAGGGACAGGCCTAAACCACTCACGTGGAGGCAGGTGACCAAGGTCAGAGCAGAAATCAATGAATTAGAAACCAGAAGTACAGTAGACAGATCCACAGAACTAGAAGCTGGTTCTTTAGGAGAATCAATAAAATTGTGAAACCACTGGCAAGACTTATCCAAAGGAATAGAGAAAATTAATAAATATATGAATGAAAAGGAGAGGTCACGACCAACACCAATGAAATTGGAAGGATTATTAGAAACTTTTCTCAACAGCTATATGCCAATAAATTAAGCAATCTGGAGGAGATGAAGGCCTTCCTGGAAACCTATCAACTACCAAGACTGAAACAGGAAGAAATTTACTTTTTAAAGAGGCTAATCAATTATGAAGAGATTGAGTCAGTGATAAACAACCTTCCAAATAACAAAACTCCAGGACTGGATGGTTTTCCTGGGGAATTCCACCAAACATTCAAAGAAGAAATAATATCTATTCTCCTCAAGCTATTTCAAAAAATAGAAACAGAAGGAAAGCTACCAAACTCATTCTATGAGGCCAATATTACCTTGATCCAAACCAGTCAAAGACCTGGAGAATTACAGACCGATTTCCCTAATGAATATGGATGCCAAAATTCTCAACAAGATCCTGGCTAATAGAATCCAACAGTACATTAAAAGGATTATCCATCAGGACCAAGTGGGATTCAAACCTGGGATGCAAATGTGGTTCAACATTCGCAAATTGATCAGCGTGATACATCATAACAACAAGAAAAGACTAAGGAACCATATGATCCTCTCAATTGATGAAGAAAAAGCATTTGACAAAATACAGCATCCTTTCCTGATTAAAACCCTTCAGAGTGTAGGGATAGAGGGTACATTCCTCAATCTCATAAAAAACATCTATGTAAAGCCTACAGCAAATATCATTCTCAACAGGGAAAAGCTGGAAGCCTTTCCCTTAAGATCAGGAACACGACAAGGATGCCCACTCTAGCCATTATTATTCAACGCAGTACTAGAAGTCCTTGCAACAGCAATCCGAAAAAAAAAAGGGATAAAAAGTATCCAAATAGGCAAAGAAGAAGTCAAACTGTCTCTCTTCGCAGATGACATGATACTCTATATGGAAAACCCAAAGGAATCCACTCCCAAACTATTAGAAGTTATACAACAATTCAGTAATGTGGCAGGCTACAAAAATCAATGCTCAGAAATCAGTTGCATTTCTATATACGAATAATGAGACTGGAGAAAGAGAAATTAGGGAATCCATCCCATTTACAATAGCACCAAAAACCATACATTACCTTGGAATTAA
>NW_023252359.1:0-870 GCF_002007445.2 Ailuropoda melanoleuca
CAAAGAAATGCTTGCTCCCTGGGGAAATCCTGTCAAAACTGCTGGAGGCAAAGGAACGAAAAGGCCCAAAAGAAGTCCGTCAGAGACAACATCGTACAGGGAGTGTCTTAGCACTAACATCACCCTTCGTGAATAGGGAAACATGAGGGAAAGTGGTCACGGAACCCTGACGAGAGTGCCCCACAGTGTTCTCTGAGACCACACACAGTGCAGGGAAATATCAATGATCTTCATCTCTCGTGAGTAAGGGAGCATGAATGAAAAGGTTCAGGATTTTCGAGGACTCAGCGCCCTTCTCATTGGTAATAAAGCAGAGCGTCCAGGAAAACACCTCCAGCGAACAGCAGCATTTTCACGGTGGACACTGATTCCACATTGGGTGTATGGGCCTGGGAAGATTCCAGCACTTAGAGCCAAGAAACAAAGTGTCAGGATAAAGAAAACNTAGCCCTTGAAGTCATGTCGGCCTTATGGAAGGTGGAACAGGAATCAAGGTGCTTTGGTACCGTGACTGAAACACGACGAACACAGCACTGAGAAAGACAATTCGGCCAAAACCCGCTTCCAACGAAATGTTTGCTCCCTGGGGAAATCCTGTCAAAACTGCTGGAGGCAATGGAACGAAAAGGCCCAAAAGAAGTCCGTCAGAGACAACATCGTACAGGGAGCGTCTTAGCACTAACATCACCCTTCGTGAATAGGGAAACATGAGGGAAAGTGGTCACGGAAGCCTGACGAGAGTNATTCGTGAATAGGGAAAATTGAGCGAAACTGGTCGCGGAAGCCTGACGAGAGTGCACCATAGTGGTCTCTGAGACACCACACAGTTCAGGGAAATATCAACGATCATCATCTCTCGTGAGTAAGGGA
>NW_023252360.1:0-268 GCF_002007445.2 Ailuropoda melanoleuca
GCTCCCTGGGGAAATCCTGTCAAAACTGCTGGCGGCAATGGAACGAAAAGGTCCAAAACACGTCCGACAGACACAACACCGTACAGCGACCGTCTTAGCACTATCATCACCCTTCGTGAATAGGGAAAATTGAGGGAAAGTGGTCGCGGAAGCCTGAAGAGAATGCCCCATAGTGGTCTCTGAGACACCACACAGTCCAGGGAAATATCAACGATCATCATCTCTCGTGAGTAAGGGAGCATGAATGAAAAGGTTCAGGATTTTCGAG
>NW_023252360.1:298-554 GCF_002007445.2 Ailuropoda melanoleuca
AATAAAGCAGAGCGTCCAGGAAAACACCTCCAGCGAACAACAGCCTTTTCACTGGGGACCCCGATTCCACATTGGTTGTTAGGGACTGTGGAGTATCCAGGCCTTAGAACCAAGAAACAAAGTGTGAGGGGAAAGCCCTTGAAGTCACCACGGCCTTATGCAAGGTGGAAGAGGAATCAAGGTGTTTTTGTACCGTGAGTGAAACACGACGAACACAGCACTGAGAAAGGCAATTCGGCCAAAACCCGCTTCCAAC
>NW_023252361.1:0-916 GCF_002007445.2 Ailuropoda melanoleuca
GAAAAAGCCAGACACAAAAGGCCATGTATTAAAAGATTCTATTTATAGGCATATCTATAATCTAAGTTTTCGCCTAGATCGCCTCTTTCCATTCCTCGCTCAAAGTAGCACCGGGTTCAGAGCGCGCAGGCATCCGAGCTGGACATTGTTCCCTCCCCTCTAGTGCCCAGCCCGCAACACTAACTGGAGAGAAACCATCCTCTGCGCTGCAGGCTGCGCACAGCCAGGCCCCGCCTGTGCAGCTCTGGGTTCGCGCTGGGCTCCCCCTGCAGGTGCTCTCACTGTGCTCCCAGCGCGCAGTAGTACACGGCCGAGTCCGACGTTTGCGCCCCGCGTTTCTCCAGCGGGAAGGACTTGTCGCTCTTCCGATGGGCCTGAAAACCGTGACGCTCAGCCCTCTGGTTTTCTGATGAGCTCTTCAGGAGGAGCTCAGGCTCTTTGTTTTGGTGCTGCACGTACCAGAAGACAGAAACCGAGTAGCTGCTCTCGTAGGTGCAGTTCAGGGTCAGCAGTGTCCCCTCAAGGAGGGTAACAGGGCCTTCTGTCTGCGTCACCGTGTCTCCACGGGTCCCTCCTGGGGGAAAAGAAAAGTAAAGACTTTGTTATATGGATAATGTAAGGATAGTTTCCAGTTTAGTAAAGGCAAAAAACCATCCTCAAACCAAGCAATAGAACATTTATGGGACTTTTGAATAAATGTTACTTACTCAGTATCAGCAAGATTACAAGTCCGGAGTAGGAAGCAGACAGCATGGCTTGTGGAGAAGCGGCAGAAGGTATCATCTGGGCATACACCCAAAGCTGAGAGGGCCGTTCCTCTAGTTNATCATCTGGGCATACACCCAAAGCTGAGAGGGCCGTTCCTCTAGTTTCTTGATCCTTCGGTGCAATCTTTTAGAAAATCTTGGTTCAGGTG
>NW_023252362.1:0-535 GCF_002007445.2 Ailuropoda melanoleuca
GAAGCACCCTGCCAACCAGACTGTCGGCAGGCGAGTGCGCGGATCCCGGTCGGCAGGGGGCGCGCCGGGTGAGGACCGGCGTACACAGCCGGAGGCCGGAGCCGGCGAAGGGGCCGGGCGGGGGCGCGGCAGGGCCGGCTGCTCTCTGGGCCGCGCGCTCCGGNCGCTCCGGTCCCCTGCTGCCGCCCCGCACAAGGCACGGGGTCCGATCCCGGGGCTGCGCCACGCCGCGGCCTGGAACCCAGCTCGGAGCCGCCGCCCGAGCCCCCCGGGAGCAGGGGGGTGGGTCGGCCTCCTGAGACAGCCCCCGGCGCGGGTTCCCACCGCCCATTGTCCAGGCCCCGCCTTGCATCGCCCTGGGGCGACTGGACGCGAGCCTTCCTCTGCCCTCCCCCTCGGTTTGCCCTGGGCGAAAACTCGGGTAACCGGTGTGCCCGAGGACGGATGCGCTGTGCTCTGGGGGTGGCGTTCTCAACTCTTCCGGGTCGCCCCGCCGCTGCAGACCCTCCACGTCCGAGTGCCTGATGGCAGTAAA
>NW_023252363.1:0-350 GCF_002007445.2 Ailuropoda melanoleuca
GAGACTGTGGACTCTGGGAAACAAACTGAGGGATTGGGATAAGCTGGTGATGGGTATTAAGTAGGGCACATATTGCATGGTGCACTTGGTGTTATACGCAAGTAATGAATCATGGAACGTTGCTTCAAAAACTGGGGATGTACTGTATGGTGACTAATATGACAAAATAAAAATTATAAAAAAAAAACAAAAAACAAAACTTAACTTGATCAGGGGTGCCTTGGTGGCTCAGTCAGTTGAGTGCCCAACTCTTAATCTCAACTGAGGTCTTGATCTCAAGGTCGTAAGCTCAAGCCCTGTGTTGGGCTCCATGCTGGGCATGAAGCCTACTTTACAAAAAAAAAAAAAAA
>NW_023252363.1:357-1202 GCF_002007445.2 Ailuropoda melanoleuca
CTTACCTTGACCAGCTAATTCTAAAATTAGTAAGGAAGAACAAAGGATGCAACATGGATGAGGCAATGTTAAAGAAGAAAAAGACAAGGGAATTTATCCTAACAGAAATAGTTATTATAAAGCCAACATTATAGAAGTATCTTACTCATGTGGAGATACACAAACAATTGGGATGGAATAAGGAGACAAGAAACTGACCCATACATATGTGGAAATTTGACTCACCATTGAAGCAACACTGCATATCAGTGGAGAAAGGATGGGCTATTCAACAATATGAGGCTGAGACAGTCAAATTCAAATAGAAAACTTATAAGTTAGGGGAGAGGAGTTAAGATGGAGGAGGAGTGGGGGACCCCTTTTTCAGCTGGTCCCCTGAGTCGAGCTGGATAGGTACCAGACCAGCAGGAACATCCACGGAATCAGCCTGAGACGCAGGAAGATACATCTGGATCTCTACAAATGAACATCTCCAGTGCTGAGTATTGAGGTACGAAGCGGGGAGCCATGAAACCGCGCACAGATATCGGAAGATAAATGGAAGGGGGAGGGAGCCGCCGTGTCCGGGCCCTGGGAAGCGGTAGCCACCTGCACGGGGGGAGCGGGAGGGCCGCGGACCCGCACCCTTGAGACAGCAGACTGAGACCGCGAGTCGGGGGCGTGCGCTACCAAGCATCTCATGGAACTCCGGAACTCTGGTGTGCTCACTGGGTCCAGACTGAGACCAGGAGCTCCAGGAGCACACACGGGGCGGCTGGCGGCTGGCAGGCCACCTGCACCGGGGAGCGGGCAGACCGCGGACCCGCACCCTCGAGAGAGCAGACTGAGACCGTGAGCCGGGAGTG
>NW_023252363.1:1316-1819 GCF_002007445.2 Ailuropoda melanoleuca
GGGGTTGGAAACACAAAGGACAGAGACGTGCCGGCCCTGGAAGTGAGGGCTGGGACGCCGGGTGTGGGGCGCACAGCCCGGGATGCTGCAGGGTTGAGCAGCACCAACAGAAACAGAGTTAAAGTGGCCAGAATATCAGTGGAGAACGGTCCGCGATCCCTCTGTTCTGTGACAGAGGCTGAATTTCGGCCGCTGCTGCTCTGGCTCTCAGAAGAGGCACAGCAGACTGGCCAGGGAAAGCCCCCAGAGAACAAAAGCCTGGAAATACTGGCTCACAGCGTGCCCATCCCCATCCCCCCTCGCAGGGAACACGAAGACTCTACCCAAACAGGGTTTCCTGAGTACCGGCGTGGCAAGCCCCTCCCCCAGAAGGCAGGCTGAAAAATTAAGAAGCCCACAACCTGGGGCGCCTGAGTGGCGCAGTCATTAAGTGCCTGTCTTCAGATTAGGGTGTGATCACAGCGCTCCGGAAAGGAGTCCCTCATCGGGCTTCTCCGCTGCGA
>NW_023252363.1:2293-2422 GCF_002007445.2 Ailuropoda melanoleuca
GCATTAGCGAATTGGAGGATGGGTTACTAGAAGAAAAAACGAAAATAAAAGCTGGTCCTAAAAAAATCCACGTCCACGAATGTAGATTACGGGAGATTACTGACTCTATGAAACGATCCAATGTCAGAA
>NW_023252364.1:0-160 GCF_002007445.2 Ailuropoda melanoleuca
GACACAGAGCGCCAGATGTTTGCTGCGCGCGTGGTCATCCTGCTGCTGCCGTCCTCTGTCATCCTGGCCTCTTAGGGCGCCGTGGCCCATGCCATCTGGCGCATGCGGTCCCGGGGCGGCTGCAGGAAAGCGGTGGGCACGTGCGGGTCCCACCTGACCG
>NW_023252364.1:617-817 GCF_002007445.2 Ailuropoda melanoleuca
GTGAAGAGAGAAGGCATATTTTGGAGAGGACCTGCACCATGCTCAGGGGGTCCTGTGACCACCCCTGAAGAGTCCAGATGCTGATAAGATCTCCCAGTCTGATGGCGCACACCATGAAGACCCCGTGGGGTCCGGCTTCAGGAGTCCCCCAAATTAACAGCGAAATCATGGCCTCTACCCTGTAGGAGACCCCATCCAAC
>NW_023252365.1:0-195 GCF_002007445.2 Ailuropoda melanoleuca
TTTTTTTTTTAAGATTTTATTTATTTATTTGACAGAGAGAGACAGTGAGAGAGGGAACACAAGCAGGGGGNGTCTCTCTGACAAATAAATGAATGAATAAATCTTTTTTTTTTTAAGATTTTATTTATTTATTTGACAGAGAGAGACAGTGAGAGAGGGAACACAAGCAGGGGGAGTGGGAGAGGAAGAAGCAGG
>NW_023252365.1:42108-42506 GCF_002007445.2 Ailuropoda melanoleuca
CCCCGGGGGGCTCTGCCCCCCCAGCCCCCATCATTCATCTCCCTGATTCCCGCTGTATCCGCCCTCGGAAGTCAGCCGAGTGAAGCAGCTGTTCCTTGCACACTCCACTTGACCAAAGATGATGATAAATGAGGCCCGGGCTGCGTCGGGGACGCGGCGGCGGCCGCGAGGGGCGCGCAGGGCGGGGCGTACGGCCCGCAGCCCCCTCCCCGCTCCTCGGAAAGGGCGAGGATGCGGAGGACAGAGGCCGAGGGGCACAATCAAAGGGCCGCGCTTCTCTCCCGGCGCAGCCCCCGCACCCGGCTGCGAGCCCGCGGCGGGCGGAGATGCGCCCGGAACGCCGGGGCCGAGGCGGGGACATTTTCCCTGCGGCCCCGCCCCCGCCCTGCCCCCTCCCT
>NW_023252366.1:0-2096 GCF_002007445.2 Ailuropoda melanoleuca
CCTATCGATCTTCCTAGTTCTTATTTTCCATAGATGAGAGAAACCATATGATAATTGCAGCATTGTCCACAGTAGCTAAATCGTGGATGGAGCCGAGATGCCCTTCAACAGATGACTGGATTAAGAAGATGTGGCCCAGCACCATTTATTGAAGATACTGTCTTTTTTCCACCAGATGTTTTTTCCTGCTTCATCAAAGATTAGTTGCCCAAAGAGCCGCGGGTACATTTCTGGGTTCTCTATTCTGTTCCATTGGTCTATGTGTCTGTTTTTATGCAAGTACCATGCTGCTTTGTGATCACAGCTTTGTAGTATAGCTCGAAATCCGGCAGCATAATGCCCCCAGCTTTGTTTTTCCTTTTCAACAGTTCCTTGGAGATTCGGGGCCTTTTCTGGTTCCATACAAATTTAAGGACTATTTGTTCCAGTTCTTTGAAAAATGTCCTCGGTATTTTGATCGGGATAGCATTGAAAGTGTAGATTGCTCTGGGTAGTATGGACATTTTAACTATGTTAATTCTTCCAATCCATGAGCATGGAATATTTNTCATGACCATGGAATATTTTTCCATCTCTTTGTGTCTTCTTCAATGTCTTTCAAGAGTGATTTGGAGCTTCTAGAATATAGATCCTTTATGTCTCTGGTTAAGTTAATTCCAAGATAATGTATGATTTTTAGTGTTATTGTAAATGGAATGGATTCCCTAATTTCTCTTTCTTCAGTCTCGTTATTCGTGTATAGAAATGNTAGTCTCATTGTTCGTGTATAGAAATGTAACTGATTTCTGAGCATTGATTTTATATCCCGCCACTTTACTGAATTGCTTTATAAATTCTAGTAGTTTGGCGGTAGAGTCTTCTGGGTTTTCCATATATAGTATCATGTTGCCTGCGAAGAGAGACAGTTTGACTTCTTCATTGCCGATTTGGATACCTTTTATCCCTTTTTGTTGTTGTCTGATTGTTGCAAGGACTTCTAGTACTATGTTGAATAATAGTGGCGAGAGTGGGCATCCTTGTCGTGTTCCTGATCTTAAGGGAAAGGCTTNAGGGAAAGGCTTTCAGCTTTTCCCCATTGAGAATTATATTCACTGTAGGCTTTTCATAGAGGTTTTTATGAAATTGAGGAATGTACTCCCTATCCCTACACTCTGAAGGGTTTTAATTAGGAAAGGATGCTGTATTTTGTCAAATGTTTTTTCTGCATCAATTGCGAGGGTTATATGGTTCTTGACTCTTTTCTTGTTGATATGATCTATCACACTGATTAATTTGTGAATATTGAACCACCCTTGCATCCCAGGGATGAATCCCACTTGGTCTTGATGGATAATCCTTTTAATGTACTGTTGGATCCTATTAGCTACGATCTTTTGGAGAATTTTGGCATCCATATTCATTGGGGATATCGGTCTGTAATTTTTCTTTTTGATGGGTTCTTTGCCTGGTTTGGGGATCAAAGTAATACTAGTCTCATAGACTGAGTTTGGTAGTTTTCCTTCTGTTTCTATTTTTTTTGAAAGGTCTTCAGGAGATTAGGTATTATTTGTTCTTTGAAAGTTTGGGAGAATTCCCTGGGGAATCCATCAGGCCCTGGACTCTCGTTTTTAGGGAGGTTTTTAATCACTGCATCAATCTCTTCATAATTAATCAGCCTGTTTAAAAAATCAATTTCTTCCTGTTTCAGTCTTGGTAGTTTATAGGTTTCCAGGAAGGCATCCATTTCTTCCAGATTGCTTAGTTTTTTGGCATATAGCTGTTGATAAAAGTTTCTAATAATCCTTGCAATTTCAATGGTGCTGGTCGTGACCTCTCCNATCTCTCCCCTTTCATTCATAATTTTATAATTTATTAATCCTCTCTCTATTCTTTTGAATACGTCTGGCCAGTGGCTTATCGATCTTATTTATTCTTTCCAAAAACCACCTTCTAGTTCTGTTGATCTGCTCTCCTGTGCTCCTGCTTTCTAATTCATTGATCTCTTCTCTAATCTTGATCACCTGTCTTCTCGTGTATGGGTTAGGGCTGTTCTTCTGTTCCAGCTCCAGCTTCTTGAGGTGAGAATATAAAAACTGCCTTTTAGATTTTTCTATTCT
>NW_023252367.1:0-1453 GCF_002007445.2 Ailuropoda melanoleuca
ATTGCTGAAAAGGAAAAACAAGAAGTGGTCTACCCATATTAGTGCAAAAATGACTTGAACACCTCATGCTTCCATAACCTTAAAAGTCCCCAAACAGTTGCCGTGAAAAAAAAAATCAGAACAAGTAGCTGCATTCCCAGGCTAAACAAAAAAGCTCTCAGTACAGTACGGTACACTGTAGCCCCTATAATGCAAGATTCACTGAAACGCTCATAAATCCAAATAGCTTCTCTATTCTTAGTAACGAGAGAATCTACCAAAAACCACTCAGACGGAGTCCTTTCCCTCTAACTCCCCCAAAAGAGAAAGAACTATCATCAATGACAAAAAGTAGCTGTGGAAACAACACCCAGAGTCAGCTTCACACTCAGGAAAGAACACCACACCTTCTTCTCGTGGTTTCCGGTACTCTACNGGGTACTCTACACATACAGAGAAACTTCTCTAGTAACAAACTATAGAAATGACCCCCGAAAGTATAATCTTGATGTGGACCTCCGCCCCTCTGCTAGGTCTATGGCAGCTACGCACTTTGGTTGATGGAGACATTTTTCGCACGTTCTTCCTTTTCAGAAATATCACATAAACATATTTTCAAAGTATTGTTTTATGCACCACATTTTAAAACATTCTGAATACTCTTAAGAGTCTTTTTCCTTTAAGAAAACTAAGTCCTCTAGTTCTTAATTAGCCTATTATGGACCAACAGCCAATCAGAAGTTCTTGTCTTTCTGACTCTAACACTTTCGGACTGGTTTAGGATAAGGGTGCCCTGGGGGGCGACAAGTAGTACCAGTATCTTGGGTATTACATGCCCCGTCTTTGGGCGGGAATATTTTTTTTCCCCGAACCTCTAAGACCCTGAATTTGGGAACCTAATAGGTAAATTAATTTGACATTTTTACTTTGAGACCATCAACTGGTTACTCACTTGTGTGTGGACCTGAGGGGCACACACTGGACTCACCTGGGTAGGTTTTCTTTTCTTTTTTTTCTTTTCAAGGCTTTATTTATTTGACAGACAGACAGTGAGAGAGGGAACACAAGCAGGGGGAGTGGGAGAGGGAGAAGCAGACTGCCCGCTAAGCAGGGAGCCCTAGGCAGAGCTTGATCCCAGGACCCCAGGATCACCACCCAAGCGGAAAGCAGACACTTACGTGAGTCACCCAGGTGCCCTGGTTTCTTTTTTTCTTTCTTTTTTTTAAAAGATTTTGGGTTGCTTTTCAAAACAATGTATCCAGATGTAGAGAGCAAAATTGAGTCTCTCATGTCAAGCAGGGGTCTGTGTCAAGCAATGAGGCAACCAGTTAAGGTACTGCAGCTAGAAGATCTCATCCAGACCAACATCAGCTGATACCCTAGAACTGATAACAAGTAGAACAAGAGGAGGTCTGCAGAGACCCAAAACTGATTAAATCCCTTAAAAAGGGAAGGATTTTGGCAGGAAACTGTC
>NW_023252368.1:0-193 GCF_002007445.2 Ailuropoda melanoleuca
ACATGGCATCATTAAAATTCTATCTCTCAGTTCTCAGTGCCAATGTAAACGGTTTAAACTCTCCCATAAAATGCCACAGGTTTGCAGATTGGATAAAAAGATATGACCCATCCATTTGCTGTCTACAAGACACTCGCTTTGAACCCAAAGATGCATTCAGACTTAGAGTAAGGGGATGGAGTACCATCTTCCA
>NW_023252368.1:509-1427 GCF_002007445.2 Ailuropoda melanoleuca
AAAGGCTTTAAATGCCATACTCGATGAGTTGTACCTCATAGATATATATAGAACACTACACCCCAGAACCAAAGAATACTCATTCTATTCTAATGCCCGTGGACATTCTTAAGAATAGATCATGTTCTGGGACAGAAAACAGGTCTCAACCGATACCAAAAGACTGAAATTATCCCATGCATATTCTCAGACCACAAGGCTCTGAAATTGGAACTCAACCACAAGGAAAAACCTGGAAGAAACTCAAACACTTGGAGACTAAGAACCATCCTCCTCAGAAATGACTCGATAAACCAGGAAATCAAAAAGCAATTTAAACAATTTATGGAGACCAATGAGAATAAAAACACAATGGTCCAAAACCTATGGGATACTGCAAAGGCCGTCCTAAGGGGGAAATACATAGCCATCCAAGCCTCACTCAAAAGAATAGAAAAATCTAAAATGCAGTTTTTATATTCTCACCTNATATTCTCACCTCAAGAAGCTGGAACAGCAACAGAGGGACAGGCCTAACCCACTCACTAGGAAGTAGTTGACCAAAATTAGAGCAGAAATCAATGAATTAGAAACCAGAAGTACAGTAGAGCAAATCAACAGGACTAGAAGTTAGTTCTTTGAGAGAATCCATAAAATTGGCAGACCACTGGCAAGACTTATCCAAAAGCAAAGAGAAAGGTCTGAAATTATTAAAATTATGAATGAAAAAGGAGAGGTCATGACCAACAACATTGAAATTGGAGGATTATTAGAAATTTTTATCAACAGCTACATGCCAAAAAACTAAGCAATCAGGAAGAGATGGAGGCCTTCCTGGAAACCTATAAACTACCAAGACAGAAACAGCAAGAAATAGATTTCTTAAACAGGCAAATTAACTATGAAGAAATTGAGTCAGTGATAAACAACCTTCCAAAT
>NW_023252369.1:0-8014 GCF_002007445.2 Ailuropoda melanoleuca
AAATTGTTTTACTTCCCCCACCCCCAGTCAACCCCACCCCCACAACTCCCCCCCAACTTCAGCCTTTGAAGTTGGAGAGGCTGAGAAACAGAGCAGACACCAAGAGGTAGTTTTTAGAGAGAAACTGTAATGTGCCTTGAGCCTGCCTGCCAAGGGGGAGGCCCTGCCAGGAGCCTGCCCCGCACCTGAAGCCTATGTAGAGAGGCTTTAAGGAGACTATGTAGAAAGTTTCTTTGTCTTTCTTGGACTCTGAAGGATAGAGAAGTGGGGGAAAGGATACTGCAGTGAACTGCTTGCTTATCATTCCTGAGGAACTGGTTGGCCAGCTCCTTAAATGGAAGAGCAAAGAAGAGGTTATGGAGGTGGAGGTCAGACAGTCCTCCCATAGGGAGGTTCTCAGAAACAGAAATCCCCCAACCATTCTAGTGGACCAAATGTAGGCTAAATGGGATAGACATTGGAATGGGATCACCTTAGACATTTCCAGGAAGGCTGCCTTAAAGATTGAAAAGGTCTTACCCCAAAGAGGTTTGGAATATTGTACTCAATTCCCAGGGATTGAGCAAGGAACTACAAGTAATAAGGCAAAATAGAGATTCATTAACCTTCAAGGGATCTATAGATGCAAGATACCCATTAATAAAAGCTCTCTGTGATCATTTGTTTTGTTTCTTAAATTCCACATATGAGTGAAACCGTGTGGTATTTGTCTTTTACTGACTGACTTATTTCACTTAGCATATACTCTCCAGCTCCATCCCATTACAAACGGGGAAGAAAGGAGAGAGGCAAGCCATGAAACAGACTCTGAACTAGAGTTCACAAACTGATGGTTCCCAGAGTGAAGGTGGGCAGGGACACCAGTGAAATAGGTGATGAGGACTAGGGAGTGCACTTGTGATGAGCACAGGATGATGTATGGAAGTGTTGAGTCACCATATTGTACACCCGAAACTAATATAACACTATATGTTAACTCATTGGAATTTAAATAAATACTTCAAGAAAGTAAAATAAAAGCTCTCTGAAACCCCCATCCTTTCCCCCCAGCAAAGAAGACATTCAACAGTGACCATCTCCCAGGGAGTGCAGTGTCAGCTCACAACAATATCAGTCAAGCCAGAACTTCCGCACTCCACTATACCCTACACCCTCAATCCTGAAGAGTCAGACATATTGGGTTAGCAAAATAGAGGAAGAGTTAAAGCACAAGGTGGGGACAGAGATTGGAAGCCCTCTGCCCTCTGTGCCCCCACCCATCATTTGCAATTTTCCACCCTATAAAGGGTGTAGAATTGCATATGGGGAGAAGTTTTTCTTTTAAATTTGAAATTTTAACTATTACGTGGAACTAGATATTTTACTCACTGGATTGAGATTGTGCATATAATCCTTGGAAAAGCCATGAGACAACCCTGGGCAGGGAAAAGCTAGACCCCCTGTTTAAAGGGACAGAATAAGATAAAAATACAGTTCCTTGATGCATACATCTCTTAGATCTTGCTTTTCAAATTACCAGGTGATGAACTACATGTTATGAAAGTCAGATCTCTTTTTTGCCCAAATGGACAGAAAAAATATGTTGCTGTTGTTGTTGTTTTCATTTGAGAATGAGTGAAAAAAAATCAGTTGCAGCCTTTAAGCTGTGTAAATCATAAGGCTGTAGCCAAGATGTCCAGGACCCAGCATTCAGTTTTGAACTCAGGGTTGTTCTGGGACAGGGCTAGCCTTGCATAGAGATTAAGTAGTTTACCAAAATGATGTAATATTAGAGGAATTTGAGGATTCCATCATATCCCCTCCCCTTTACTTAAAAAATATATTTTTAATATCCATTTGATGCTTACAACATTCTTTTTGTTTCAAACATTTGGTATCTAAGACAATTAGCATCCCCATGGGTGAGTCACACTTTGTCATTCCCAGTCACTGATACCCCAGGCTGAGAGGACAGAAAGCACTTCTGAATGCAGGCTTTGTCATGGAAGGGAAAGAGAGGTGCATGAGGGAAGTCAAGGAGTCCCCTTAAAGGAGAAAATGCTCTGAATTTGATAACTGCTACAGACAAGCTCTGTCAACCACCTTCCAACGGACTCTGCCCCAGAAGTTAAGCTCTGCCCCAGAAGCCTCCTATCATTTCCTCTACTTTTCTTTTCTTTTAAATTTTATTTATTTGAGAGAGAAAGAATGAGAGAGAGAGAGCATGAGAGGGGGGAAGGTCAGAGAGAGAAGCAGATTCCCCACTGAGCAGGAAGCCCAACACGGGACTCAATCCTGGGACTCCAGGATCATGAACTGAGCTGAAGGCAGTCACTTAACCAACTGAGCCACCCAGGTGCCCTCCTCTACTTTTCTGAGAATTTCTTTAAGCCATGATAGAGGAGTTGAACTGAACAATTGTATGGTAGCATCAGAATATCAGAAGCAAACCTGAGGACCATCTAGAGTCAGGAAGGTAACTGCATTTCATTTGGCATGTCCATCTCCCAAAGTGATCTTGGCCCACAGGGTGGAGGAGTATATGAGGTCCTATTCCTACTGCAGAAATCATGATGAGGTCTATTAATGGAAGTGGGGAATGGAAGCACATACACCATCTCTTTCCCAGTCTGGATTTCCACAGTCTGCACCCACCCCAGTTTCTTCTCTTTCTGCCTGCTCTCCACACAGCCAAGGTCATTTGACTTTCAGTTTCCTCCTCTGCAAAATGGGGATAATTGTACCCATGTTCTATAACAATTGTGAGGTGTAAGTGAGCTAATGTGTGTAAAATGTTAACACACATCTGACTTATAAAAGTGCCAAATAGATGGCAGTTATCAAATGTCACCACAGCTTTCCAAAATGTGATGTATTTCCATATTTTAGGTAATTTTAAGATGTTAAAAAAGGGTTCCAACTGAGAGATACAATACCACACAGCTGTGAATTGTCAAGCTAAGGTTCAAAGCTAGATCTTTTTTGCCTCCAAGGCCTGTGTTTTTTCTTCCATGCAGTTTTTCTACAGTACATTTACCTACTAAACTATTCCGCCTTCTAGGAATTGAAATCTTATTTTTTGGATTGTGGTCTTGGAACTGGGACCTCATTACTTACCTATCATTTCTTGGATGACATGCATCTACACTTTAGAGGTTCACCTGTTTTTGGCGTTCTTGTTACCACTGACTGCCTTCTACCCCATAATGAAGCTCCCAAAGTTAACCGATAGTCTGAACTAGGAGCTGGTATCTGTCCCATCACCTCAGATACTCAACTCCTGCAAATGCACCTGTCTTCCCAGCTGCTATGCCAGTGAGTAAATCTAGGTGATTCATTCAGTGATTACAGATTCCCAACTACCTGCTAGGTATTCTAGCATGCAAAATACCATCAGCAAACAGTTATAGCTCATGCCCTAATGGATCTTATAATCTAATGAGAAGGCAGGCACTGGAAAAAGTCACATCAATATATAATTATGAGCTATGATAACTGATATGAAGGAAAAGTACAGGGTAAAACAGCAGAACCTGCACTAGTTTGGGGAGTCACTTTTTGAGTCCCTCTTTGACCACATGTCTTTACTGATATTTTGGGAATATCCATTCTCACCTCATGCTGGTGTTGTAAGGATTAAATGATAGGATGATTATAAAGCACTAAGCACAATTTGTGGCACAAAGAACATTCTTAAAGGTTAGTAGTGGCTGCGATTATGATCATTCTCATCTTCTACGTGAGAGGCATTTGCACCTCTTCAAGGAGGTAGAGCCATTAGTCAAGGGGTTCTCAGTTCCCTCTCCTGCCGTAGTTAATTGGGCCTTATGTGGTTAAGTCTCAGTATGCACAATACAATATGATAGTGTCCATTTTCAAGAGCCAAGTGAGGTGAGTTTTTCAAGGTCACTAGGGAAGTAGTGGCAGAGCACAAAGCCTGTCTACTAACTCCCCATTTAAGGATCTTTTTTTTTTTTTTAAATCATGCCAGACCTCTTGTATACTTCTTCATTTCAAGGTGATATCCCAATCAAAATGGATTTTCAGAGGTTGGCAAAATAGCCTAAGATATAGCGATCTAGTCTCCAAATAGGCAGCACAGTTTTAGGAATTGCTGGTTTTGTTACTTCTTTCTCTCTGTTGCATAACCAAAGCCTCCAGCAGCCCGGCCTCCAATCAGCAGCTCCTGATATCTATGTTCCCATCAGTTGTCTGAGCCCGGAAGGTTCTCTCAGGGGATTTTCTCCCCAGGAATCCTATTGGGAAGGCCAATGACAGGTTGAAGATTAGGCTGTGCAGATCTAAAATACAATTTGATGCTTGTTTTTAATTCGTAGCATCAGAACCAAGCAGAGCAGAAAACAAAAGTGAAATGAGAAAGATAAAAGGATGTAGATTAAAAGGGGAGGCCGGGACAGGAGGAGCCTGGAACGGTAGCAATTGTCACAATTCAGAACGGCTGGCACAGATACCATCTGTGTGGTGGCGGCAGCCTTTCCCAGATTCCCTTGCAACCCCCCCAGATAAACATGCACGTGGGCCTTGCCTGACTGACTGATCAGGGGCTTTCTAATAGACAAAGAATCAAAGCTCTGAGTGAGACTTGCTTATTCAAGGAGAAGAAATATCAATTTTTATTCCTTGCAGCAGCTTGAGATCCAATTCTACTTTATCGTTGCTGTACTTAAAGGGAATGAACAAACCATCCAGCTGAACACAAACCGCCACATTGCACAGTGTGAGAACCCCCTCCCGGCTCTTGGTGCTACCAGGTGTTGAAATTCACAACCTACCTTGCCTCAAGGTTTGCCCTTGCTCCACAACCTGAGGTCATCTTGTACCCTCAAACAAAGTAAACTGGGCTTTGTCAAGAGATCCTCTACTGTTCATTCATTAATTGCTTAATGTAGCTACTGAGCATCTATCTACCTTTGCCAGGCCCAATTCTAAGCACAGGGGAATACAGAATAACCAAAGAAACAAAGTCACTGGCCCAGTGTCCTTCTGGAGCTTACGTGTTAGTGCGCTTGGGTGAGTCATCAGTCTTACATTGATTGAACATCTTTTATCTGCTAGAATTTATGCCAGGTGCTGAGAAAACAAAAATTAGTGAACACATGGATCCTATCATCTAGTGAGACTCAAGGAGATCACCATATTGTTAAGTGGCAGGGAATGTATGTGAGACAGGTGGAAGAAAGGGTAACACATTTAGCAATATATGGGAAAATGTATATATTAAAAAAAAGTTTCTGAAAGGGGTTTGGATTCATCTTTCTGTTTCAGAGTTATTTGTGCAGAAAATTGTTCCAATTCTTCAAAATGCTTAGAAGAGTATCTGGCACACATAAGCCCTAGATAAATTGCTGTTGTCCGTGTTATTTTTAGCTAGGCATAGTATTAGGCACATAGTAAAATAGGGAATAGTAAACCTAGAGGCAGCTGAACCGATGAGGAAAATAAGACCAGAGAAATTAAGTAACTTTTTCAAGCTGGAAGTAGAATGCAAATCTCCAGACACCTAGTCTGGTTTCTCTCCAATACGATGCTCTTGCACACACTACGAGCCTAGCAGTGGAATTCGTTGCATAGGTCTCTATTTTTAAAAATGAATAATGAGTTTTTAACACGCTCTTTGTAGACAGGCCTAGAGAGTGAATGTGGCTGAATTCATCCTTTCTCAGCTGTATCAAACCTAGAAAATTCTCCTGGAGTAATGCTCAGGGAGAGAAAGCTTGGGGTTCTGTCACCATCTGTTCTAAGTAAATGCCACCACTGGTCTTTATTTAGCAATCGCCCTTCCTAAGATCTCCATGCTCAGGTGTAGAGGGGAAGGGGACAGGACACAGGGCAGTGAGCCACAGTCAGGTGGGGAATAGCTGACGAATAAAACCAGAGCCGTCCATGGTCTCTGACAAAAGCCCAGAGCCTACTGAGTACACAATAGCTTGGGGTTGGAAAAACACTGGAGACCACAATTCTTTAATTCCTGTAGCAGAAAAACACAGTTTGGATATTTAAATCCAAGCATATCATGCCTGTGGGCTATGTTTCCAAAGGCAAATATTATTGAGCGAGTCATTCCATTGTGCTGTACCGTGGGTGGCAGTAGGTTGAGGGGATTGGGAACAGAGCCAGGACTGGGAAATACGGCATAGCAGAGACTCGGGTGAGGGGGAGGAATGGGGTCAGAAGCCAGGCGATCAAGTCACAAGTATTCCAGGGTAGATAATGTAGGGGGACCACAGTTTGTGCATACATGAACCCACCAGAAATGAAGTCTATGAAGTTCAGTGGCTCAACAACGAGGTAAAGAACCTGGAAACTGAGCCAAGCCATGCAAACAGCAGCACTGTGCCAGCAGAGAGCAAAGGACCACAGCATGGAGACTATTTCTGACCAGGCTCACCTTCCCTCCACTTCTTTTCATCCCAGTGAGAACTAATTGTAAGCAAGCCTGACCAAAAGCCCCTGGGATGTTAACTTTTAGCCATCATTTATTTATGTGTCCATGCTGGAGCAGGGAACATACAGAACTCTGGCTGTGGCATATTTGTGATGCTCAGCCTTGATGCAAAATCTGCAAGGAGTGAGGTCTTTGTAAGAAGTGGAAAGGGAACATTTGTTCATTCACTCAAGCGTTTATTCTGCACTTTCTATGTGCCAAACACTGTGCCAGGAACTGGAGAGCAAACTGATGGTCAAAAGCAGCCATGACCTCTGCCCTCAGACAGCATACAGACTTGTTGGGGAGAAGAGATATTAATAAAAGATTTACAAACTGAGGGGAGTGGGAAAAACAGGCTTCCAGTTATAGAATGAATAAGTCATGAGAATAAAACGCGCGGGATAGAGGACAGAGTGAATGGTATTGTAACAGTGTCGTATGGGGACAGATGGGAGCTACACTTGGGGTGAGCAGAGCATGGCATAGGCTTGTCCAATCACTATGCTGTGCACCTGAAACCAGTGTAACTTTGTGTGTCAGCTACACTCAAGGAAACCAAACAATGGTTCATAAAATGAGAAAGAGACAGACAGAAGCTGGGGTGTGAGCGCCAAAGGAGATGTACCCAGTGCTGTCAAGGGAATATGAACTAGTCTAGGTGGTCAGAGGAGGCCTCCTGAGGAGGTGCCAATCTGACGTTTGTAAGAAAAAACTAGGATGGAGCAGAGGAAGAGAATATTCCGGTTCTTCTGCCAATGGACTTCAGCAGGAAGGGGTATTGTAAGAGTAAAGGCCTAGTTTATTTCAAAATTAAATTGTATAATTAATGAATTAATCCATAGAGCAGTTGCTGTTAAACACTTAGAGGTAGCTCCTGTTTTTCCCATCCGTAAGGCTACATCACGATGGATTGCCAAACCATGAACTTTTCATATAACTCAATGTTTCTAATCAGAACTATATGTGAAAACTTACCAAAAGAATTTGGGGTGCCAGCCCACTTTTTCCCCTGTAGCAGTATTCTAGTTAGACCTCAACTGTAGTTTGTGTGTGCAAGCATAAATACATACAGTGTAATTTTTCAACTTTTAGTAGAATACACAAAGAGTACACACACACACACACACACACACACACGCACACACACACACACTGCTCATGTTTAAAGGATCCAGGTATTAAAAGGCACCCAGTCCTAAACCATGAGGAACAAATTTAATCTTTCTTCATTGGCTTGAACTGCCCTTCAGGATCTTAAAAATGTTCAGGTCATCATAATGAATATCAGTTATCAGAGTAGGGTAACTACCCTGATGTCTACTTAATGGAGTGTTACCAAGTCATAAAATGCCAATATTTTAAACCCACCAAGGTCTTTAATTATCATTTTAATCAATTGAAGGGTTTGTGAAACTGTGTTCCACAAGAAACTTAGGTCTGTAGGAAGTTAAGATGTAAACCGGAGGAAAAACATGTATTTGGTCAAATAAATTCTAGAAACACTTCCTTTTATTTTAAACCATCATGGCTCTTCTCATAGTCTATAATGCAGTACTGAGAATGTGACCCTGCAACAGGGGGGAAAAA
>NW_023252370.1:0-599 GCF_002007445.2 Ailuropoda melanoleuca
GATACCAAAAGATTGAAATTATTCCCTGCATATTCTCAGACCACAACACTTTGAAATTGGAACTCAACCACGGGAAAAATTTGGAAAAAACTCAAACACTTGGAGACTAAGAACCATCCTGCTCAGGAATGATTCGATAAACCAGGAAATCAAAAATCAATTTAAACAATTNAACAATTTATGGAGACCAACGAGAATGAATACACAACGGTCCAAAACCTATGGGATACTGCAAAGGCAGTCCTAAGGGGGAAATACATAGCCATCCAAGCCTCACTCAAAAGAATAGAAAAATCTAAAATGCAGTTTCTATATTCTCACCTCAAGAAACTGGAACAGCAACAGAGGGACAGACCTAATCCACGCAGGAGAAAGCAGTTGACCAAGATTAGAGCAGAAATCAATGAATTAGAAAACAGGAGTACAGTAGAGCAGATCAACAGGACTAGAAGCTTGTTCTTTGAGAGAATCCATACAATTGACAGACCACTGGCAAGACTTAACCAAAAGAATAGAGAAAGGACCTAAATTAATAAAATTATGAATGAAAAAGTAGAGGTCACAACCAACACCAATAAAATTGGAAGGATTATTAGAAA
>NW_023252370.1:753-1199 GCF_002007445.2 Ailuropoda melanoleuca
TCAGTGATAAACAACCTTCCAAACAATAAAACTCCAGGCCCAGACGGTTTTCCTGGGGAATTCTACCAAACATTCAAAGAAGAAATAATACCTATTCTCCTAAAGCTATTTCAAAAAATAGAAACAGAAGGAAAGCTACCAAACTCATTCTATGAGGTCAACATTACCTTGATCCCCAACCAGGCAAAGACCCCCGCAAAGGAGAATTACAGACCGATTTCCCTAATGAACATGGACACCAAAATCCCCAACAAGATCCTGGCTAATAAAATCCAACAGTACATTAAAAGGATTATCCATCATGACCAAGTGGGATTCATCCCTGGGATGCAAGTGTGGTTCAACATTCGCAAATCTATCAGTGTCTTAGATTTTATCCAGAAAGAAAAATTCAAAAATCATATGATTCTCTCAAGAGATGCAGAAAAAGCATTTGACAAAATACA
>NW_023252370.1:1377-1490 GCF_002007445.2 Ailuropoda melanoleuca
CTCTCGCCACTATTTTTCAACATAATACTAGAAGTCCTTGCAACAGCAATCAGACAACAAAAAGGGATAAACGGCATCCAAATCAACAAAGAAGAAGTCAAAATGTCTCTCTT
>NW_023252371.1:0-1443 GCF_002007445.2 Ailuropoda melanoleuca
AGACCCCTCTGAAACCCCTCATTTGGTGAATAAAGATAGCTTATTTAGCATCAGGGCAGCTGAGAACAATCTAAATAGATTGAACTCTGAGGTTCTGGGGCTGTTTGTCCAAACAAAGAGTCGCTAGGGTAAGGCGGTGCTGGCTGTCAGCTCCGGAGGGCAGGTGTCCCTCCCTTAGTGTTCAGCCCTGAGATTCTGCTGAGGTTTGAACACAGCGGGCTCCTGTCCTGCCCTCCACCATCCGCCTCCCAGAGCTGCCTGGAATCCTGGTTATCTGTTTCTTTTAGCATTTATGTCCACGGTTCCCAGCAATATCTATGTAGAGGCAGGGCCATCGATGCGTCACTTTTAGAAAAAGTTACATTTTGAACTCTCATCTTCCCCCCCATAGTTGTATCACAATTTTTGTTTAGAGCCATAATTTGGTGAATTGTTTTGACTTCGTTAATGTTGCTCACTGTTGAGCTGGTTAATGTAGCATGATTATATTCCCCTTTAGTTCAACTTTTTGTTTTCCTGTTTTCTTGAGCTTAACAATTGCCACTTTTTTGTTTTCTGTTTGCTTGATATTCTTAAGAGTTCTCACTCTCTCTGACAGTAAGGCCTCTTAATAAAATTTTCCATCTGCTCATGTGTATTCCTTCTGTCTTCACCCCCAGGGACATCTGTTTTCTTGCATGCTGGACAGGTTACTCTCCCATGGTACCAGGGTTGAGGTGCGTAGGGCACATCCTGCAGGAACAGGTGAGACCAGGTAGAGAATCCTGATGGGGAAGACAGTGATGGGAAGCTCAGAGGGAGGGGGACGGTGTCCTCCTGAGGGAGCAAGTCCGGGCATGGCGAGTGGGGCTCGCGGTAGTTGGGGAAAGGCATTCCAGGTGGAGAAGGCGAGAAAAAGCAGAGCTGGACGAGATCGGTTACTTTTTGTTAACCTACACAGCCTGTATTGTGGCGCCTCGCTGGGTGGTACGTGTTAACTTAGTTACAGACTCTTCCTTTAAGACCTTTAAATAGATTTCCATGGAAAATGTGACATTCAGATCGTTAAACATCTGTCATAAATTTTTTATTTTTTGAAAGGTTTTATTTTTTAAGTAATCTCTACACCCAGTGTGGGGCTCAAACTTACAACCCCGAGGTGAAGAGTCGTACACTCTACTGACTGAGCCAGCCGGGGCCCCTGTCATAAATTTTAATATTTTCTTAAAACCTGAGCATAGGATATATCAAGACACTTAAATCCAAGAGATCATCTTAAACTGCTGATTCCATGTATTTGTTCACGGAAATATCTTTATGGAATATCCCGTCACTGAGGCGGCCCAGCCAGTCATCGTGCAGGAGTGAACACTGCAGCCCCCCGCTGCGGTCGTCAGGCAGGAGCAGGATGAGCGACCACAGGACGTTTCAGAGGCTGCTCTGTGTCTAGCTGGATGCGCAGGA
>NW_023252372.1:0-1227 GCF_002007445.2 Ailuropoda melanoleuca
AAGAAGAAAGAAAGAAAGAAAGAAAGAAAGAAAGAAAGAAAGAAAGAAAGAAAGAAAGAAAGAAAGAGAAACCATTTAAAAATGGGCAAAGAACTTGAATAGATGTTTCTCCAAAGAAAACATATATTGGGGCCAACAGACCCATGAAAAGGTGCTCAATATCACTCATCATCAGGGAAATGCATACCAAAACCATGATGTATCACCTCACACCTGTCAGAATGGCTAGTATCAAAAGGAAAGGAAGGAAGGAAGGAAGGAAGGAAGGAAGGAAGGAAGGAAGGAAGGAAGGAAGAAGGAAAAGATGATAATTATCATTGACAAATTGGAACCCTCATGCACTGTTGATGGGAATGCAAACTGGTGCAGCCACTGTACAAAACAGTATGGAGGTTCCTCAAAAAATTAAAAAGAGAACTACTATATGATCCAGCAACCCTACTATTATCCAAAGGAATTAAAATCAGGATTTCAAAGAGGTATCTGCATTCCTATGTTCACTGAAGTTTTACTTACAAGAGCCAAGATGTGTAAAACAACCTAAGTGGCCATCAGTGGTTGATTAAAGAAAACGTGGCCTATATATGTACAGTGGAATATTATCAGCCTTAAAAAAAAAAGGTAATCCTGAAATATCGGACAACATGGATGAACGTGGAGGACATTATACTAAGTGAAATAAGCCAGTCCTGGAATGACAACTTCTGCATGATCTCATGGCGAATCCATGGCCATCAAGCTTCAGCGCTGGTAAATTGCATGTGTTCTAGAGACCTGCTCTCCAGCATCGCATCTACAGTGAACAATGCTGTATGGTACATTGAGAAGCTGTGTTAAAAGGGTAGGTCTTGGGGCGCCTGGGTGGTTCAGTTGGTTGAGCGTCCATCTCTTGATTTTGGCTCAGGTCATGATCTCATTGTCCTGGGATCGAGACCCACCTGAGGCTTTGCATGTGGTGGGGGGTCTACTTGAAGAGTCTCTCTCTCCCTCTCCTTCTGCCCCTCTGCCCTCTAAAATAAATAAGTAAATCTTTAAAAGGAGAAGGTAGATCTCATGTTAAATGTTCTCACTACAGTTAAAGAAACAATAATAGGATCCACCTCACTGGGCTGGGGAAGACGTAGACACGATAATCCATGAGAGGTAGCACAATGTCTCTGCTTCATAAATTCTATTATTAGTATTACCCAGAGGGAACAGCGAACCAAGAGTCATCAGTGAAATGTG
>NW_023252373.1:0-176 GCF_002007445.2 Ailuropoda melanoleuca
GCCCGATGAGGGACTCCTTTCTGGAACGTTGTGATCACACCGTAATCCGAAGACAGGTGCTTGGTGACTGCACCACTCAGGTGCTCTGGGTTGTGGGCTTTTTGATTTTTCAGCCTGCCTTCTGGGGGAGGGGCCTGCCTGCCGGTACTCAGAAAACCCTGTTTGGGTAGAGTCTC
>NW_023252373.1:434-604 GCF_002007445.2 Ailuropoda melanoleuca
CCCGGCGTCCCAGCCCTCACTTCCAGGGCCGGCGCGTCTCTGATCTTTGTGTTTCCAACCCCGCCAGTCGCCAACCGCCCCGCGTGGGCTCCCGGAGCTCCCCGTCTCAGTCTGGTGTCTCGCGGGTGCCGACCGCGAGTCCGCCTGCTCCCCCGTGCAGGTGGCCCTCC
>NW_023252373.1:836-958 GCF_002007445.2 Ailuropoda melanoleuca
GTTCTAAGTCTGCTGTCTCGCGGGTGCCGTCTGCGAGTCCGCCTGCTCCCTCGTGCAGGTGGCCCGCCAACCGCCAGCCGTCCCGCATGCGCTCCCGGAGCTCCCTTCTCAGCCTGCTGTCT
>NW_023252374.1:0-666 GCF_002007445.2 Ailuropoda melanoleuca
GTGCCCTTCAAGCTAGCTGTCAATCAAGCAGAAAAACAGAACTGTGTTTCTTCCCTGAAAAAATCATAAATTAGAACCAACAAAGAATCAGGGGAGAGAGACAAAGAATGAGCATATCAAAAACCAAGGGCACGAAGACTATCATAGGCTGACACAGCTAATCCTCCCCATGACCCCATTTTACAGGTAAGGAACCTGAGGCCCGGAAGTGAATGAAGCTAAGGGACACACTGGGTCTCCAGCCTGATCCATCTTGCAGTACCAGGGTCCTCCCCACAATCTTCCGTTACCATAATGGGGAATACAAAAAGGGAAAGTGAACCAAATTCAATGAGATTCTCAGAAAGGCTTCTTAGGCATCAGAGCTGACGTGGAGAGGGCTGGCTGATCCTCAGAGGAATCAAAAGACAAGCAGCATTCTGTTATTATAATAAAAGAGAAAACTGTAGAAAGCTAGAAGGTTTACTGGGCCCTCCCCTNCGGGCCCTCCCCTCTTTGTTGCCCCCATTTTAATTCTGTATTAGGAACGCAAATGACAATGCATCCAAATAAGACTAAGAATCCCAAAGGGGAAAGGGTTAAGGATGAGGAAGAGGTGTCCACCAAGAGTCCTGATGAGCCAATAACAGGCTCAGACCACAGCGTGCTGGTCCGGGAAATACCCAG
>NW_023252375.1:0-346 GCF_002007445.2 Ailuropoda melanoleuca
AATGAGTCTCTTGTAGGCAGCAAATGGATGGGTCATGTCTTTTTATCCAATCTGCAATCATGTGGCATTTTGTGGGAGTATTTATGCCATTCACATTGAGCCTGAATATTGAGAGATATGATTTTAATGATGCCATGTTGCCAGTAAAGTCTTTGTTTCTATAGACTGTGTCTTTCTGTTCTGTATCACTCTTGGGGCCTTTTTACTTTTATAGAACCCATCTTAATATCTCCTGTAGGGCTGATTTCTTGGTTATGAAATTGGTCAATGACTGGTGATTCTGGAAGGTCTTTATTTCTCCATCAATTCTGAATGACAGCTTTGCTGGATAAAGGATCCTTGGCTG
>NW_023252375.1:594-1540 GCF_002007445.2 Ailuropoda melanoleuca
CTCTGCCTCTTGGACACGAATGTTTGTTTCCTTTGTTAGATTAGGGAAGTTTTCAGCTACAGTTTGTTCAAATATCTCTTCTAGACCTCTGTTTTTTCTACCCCCTCAGGGATGCTGATGATTTTGACATTGGAACGTTTCATTGAGTCAGTAATCTCCTGTAACCTACATTCCTGAGTGTGGATTTTTTTGAGTCCAGATTCTATTTTAGCTTTTTCTTCTGCTAACCCATCCTCCAGTTAGCTGATACATTCTTCTGCCTCATTTACCCTGGTCGTCAGAGCCTCTAGTTTTGACTGCATTTGGCTCATAGAATTTTTAATTTCTGCCAGATTTGCTCTCATTTCCGCCCTTAGAGATTCTATATTCTCATTAAGATTTTCATTAATACTTTTTTTCAAGTCTACACATCATCTTGACCATTGTTACTCTGAATTACATTTCTGATAATTTGGTTATACCCATATCCATTAGTTCTGTGGCAGAGGCCACAGACTCATTGATTTTCTTTGCTGGTAGGCGTGATTTCTCCTTCTCATCATTCTGATGAGGAGAGGTTGCGGTGTTGTCCAGAGCCCTAATTATTGACCGGAACCCAGGCCATGCGCCCTTGTTTTGTAGGAATCCTAGGAATGTGGGTTTCTTGATTTTTCAGCCTGCCTTCTGGGGGAGGGGCCTGCCATGGCGATACTCAGGCAACCCTGTTTGCGTTGATTCTTCGTGTCCCCTGCGAGGGGGGATGGGGGTGGGCACACTGTGAGCTGGTCTTTCCAGGCTTTTGTTCTCTGGTAGCTTTCCCTGGTGGTTTGCTGTGCCTCTTCTGAGAGTCAGAGCAGCAGTGGCCGAATCTCAGGCTCTGTCTCAGAACAGANTGGACCATTCTCCACTGATGTTATGGCCACTTTAACTCTGTTTCTGTTGGTGCTGCTCAACCCTGCAGTGTCCC
>NW_023252376.1:0-2991 GCF_002007445.2 Ailuropoda melanoleuca
AGCTGTGGTCCATATATACAATGGAATATTCCTCAGCTATCAGAAAGAACGAATTCTCAACATTTGCTGCAGCATGGACGGCACTGGAGGAGACAATTCTAAGTGAAATAAGTCAAGCAGAGAAAGACAATTATATGATTTCTCTCATCTATGGAACATAAGAACTAGGAAGATCGGTAGGGGAAGAAAGAGANAAGGGATAAAGAAAAGGGGGGTAATCAGAAGGGGGAATGAAACATGAGAGACTATGGACTATGAGAAAAAACTGAGGGCCTCAGAGGGAAGGGGGGTGGGGGAATGGGATAGTCCAGTGATGGGTAGTAAGGAGGGCACGTATTGCATGGTGCACTGGGTGTTATATGAAACTAATGAAACATCGAACTTTACATCGGAATCCAGGGATTTATTGTATGGTGACTAACATAATAAAAAATCATTAAAAAAAAAAGATAGGAAATAGCAACAAAACAGTGTTTCTGTACAAAGAAAAGAGACAAGAAAATTTGTCTTATTGGGCATGTGGGATGCTCGTGTCAAAACGAAAATTACATTAGGTAAGATTAAATAGGCAAAGAAGACTTTCCCAATGCTATTGGGTAAGAGAAGACAGAGCTCAGAATGAACTTAATGCTGCTGGAAAAAAAAAAAAAGGAGGAAGATTTTTAAGGTCTGGGTGAGCTAGTGAGAAATTACTGGAGGAGGGGAGAGGAAAAAGGCTTTATCTAAGGAAATATAAACTCGGTTTTATCTAAAGGAAATATAAACTTCTCATGTCTTTATGACAGGAAGTAGTTTTGCAACTTAGAGCAAGGTGTCCATGAAAAGTTACGCTCCTGCCCTTCCACAGACACTAGGAGATAGCCTGCACGGTCTTTCCTGATGGCTAAATTTCAAAGGGACACTGCCCAGGTCCTCGAGAAAGACTTTTCTGGTTGTAAAACTGGTGAGGGAGAGGAGGTTAAGATGGCGGAGGAGTAGGGGACCCCTTTTTCAGCCAGTCCCCTGAGTTGAGCTGGATAGGTACCAGACCAGCAGGAACATCCACGGAATCAGCCTGAGACGCAGGAAGATACATCTGGATCTCTACAAATGAACATCTCCAGCGCTGAGTATCGAGGTACGAAGCGGGGAGCCGTGAAACCGCGCACAGATATCGGAAGCTAAACAGAAGGGGGAGGGAGCCGCCGTGTCAGGGCGCCGGGAAGCGGTAGCCACCTGCAAGGGGGAGCGGACAGACCGCGGACCCGCACGCTTGAGACAGCAGGCTGAGAAGGGAGCTCCGGGAGCGCACGCGGGACGGCTGGCGGTTGGCGGGCCACCTGCACGGGGGAGCAGGCGGACTCGCGGACGGCACCCGCGAGACAACAGACTTAGAACGCGAGCTCCAGGAGCGCGCGCGCAGGGCGGCTGGCGGGCCACCTGCACCGGGGAGCGGGCGGACCGCGGACCCGCACTCTGGAAACGGCAGACTGAGTCCGTGAGCCGGGAGCGTGCACCACCAAGCATCTCACGGAGCTCCGGAACGGGCCCGCACGCTTGAGACAGCAGGCTGAGATGGGAGCTCCGGGAGCGCACGCGGGACGGCTGGCGGTTGGCGGGCCACCTGCACGGGGGAGCAGGCGGACTCGCGGACGGCACCCGCGAGACAACAGACTTAGAACGCGAGCTCCAGGAGCGCGCGCGCAGGGCGGCTGGCGGGCCACCTGCACCGGGGAGCGGGCGGACCGCGGACCCGCACTCTGGAAACGGCAGACTGAGTCCGTGAGCCGGGAGCGTGCACCACCAAGCATCTCACGGAGCTCCGGAGCTCCGGTGTGCTCACTGGATCGAGGCTGAGACCGGGAGCTCCGGGAGCGTCCGCGGGGCGGCTGGCGGCTGGAGGGCCACCTGCACGGGGGAGCAGGCGGACTCGCGGTCAGCACCCGTGAGACACCAGACTGAGACGGGGAGCTCCGGGAGCCCGCGCGGGGCGGCTGGCGGCGGGCGGGGTTGGAAACACAAAGGACAGAGACGTGCCGGCCCTGGAAGTGAGGGCTGGGACGCCGGGTGTGGGGCGCACAGCCCGGGATGCTGCAGGGTTGAGCAGCACCAACAGAAACAGAGTTAAAGTGGCCAGAACATCAGTGGAGAACGATCCGCGATCCCTCTGTTCTGAGACAGAGGCTGAATTTCAGCCGCTGCTGCTCTCTCAGAAGAGGCATAGCAAACCGCCAGGGAAAGCCGCCAGAGAACAAAAGCCCGGAAATACCGGCTCACAGGGTGCCCATCCCCATCCCCCCTCGCAAGGGACACAGAGACTCTACCCAAACAGGGTTTTCTGAGTACTGGCAGGCAGGCCCCTCCCCCAGAAGCCAGGCTGAAAAATCAAGAAGCCCACAACCCGGAGCGCCTGAGTGGCGCAGTCACCAAGCACCTGTCTTCGGATTAGGGTGTGTTTACAACGTTCCGGAAAGGAGTCCCTCATCGGGCTTCTCCACCGGGAGCCTGCTTCTTCCTCTCCCACTCCTCTGCTTGGGTTCCCTTTCTTGCTGACTGTCTCTCTCTCTCTCAAATAAATAAATAAACTCTTTAAGGAAGAAGCCCACATCCCTAAGATCTCTATAAAACAAGGGCGCACGGCCTGGGTCCCAGTCAACACTTGGGCTCTGGACAACCCTGCAATCTCTCTTCATCAGAATGACGAGAAGGAGAAGTCCCCCCCAGCAAAGAAAAGATAATGAGTCTGTGGCCTCTGCCACAGAATTGGCCTCGGCCACAGAATTAATACATATGGATGTATCCCAATTATCAGAAATGGAATTCAGAGCAACAATGGTCAAGATGATGAGTAAACTTGAAAAAAGCATCAGAGAAAGCGTTGCTGAGAATATAGAATCCCTAAGGGCAGAAATGAGAGCGAATCTGACAGAAATTAAAANATGCGAATCTGACAGAAATTAAAAATTCTATGAGCCAAATGCAGTCAAACCTAGAGGCTCTGACGGCCAGGGT
>NW_023252377.1:0-556 GCF_002007445.2 Ailuropoda melanoleuca
TAAATGTTACTTATTTCCTAATTCCTTAGAAATATTTGTGTCCATCAAATGTTGGGTAATCTAAGAGATAGACTTTTCATTGTTCTGTGCAAACATAAGTACTACAAAGATCTTAAAATATACTTTCTGAGGGTGCCTGGATGGCTCAGTTGTTTGTGTCCAACTCTTGGTTTGAGCTCAGGTCTCGATCTCATGGTTGTGAGTTCAAGCCCTGCATTGGGCTCCATCTGGGTGTGGAGCCTACTTAAATATATGTATATTTATTGACATATATGACTTTCTGGTATACCTATCTGTTTCTTTCTGCCCTAACTCAGTAAAAGGAAAAGCTCTGATATTATGAGGTGGGGAAATGGTCTCCTCTTGAGTGTGTTGAAGACCATCTGCCCCATGAGGCTGATGTAATTTATCAGTGATTCACTATAGAGTCCGTACCTACAACTGTCTGGCNCACCTACAACTGTCTGGCGTTAGTAGGCAAACAACCCATGTGACAACCATAATCTAAGCCCAGAGAAGGCCTAGATTTCAAAATCAACTTGAACTTAAAGACAAT
>NW_023252378.1:0-197 GCF_002007445.2 Ailuropoda melanoleuca
GTCAAGAAACGTGAAATTGATCTGGTTCTTCTCTCACCACAGTATCTATGCTTGGAGATGATTCCTCTTCAACACATGAGAGAACACCAACACCCTGTTCTGTGCTGCCGGGAACACCATCCCTTCTCTACACCCCTGCCAAGTCTTCGGAAAGACCCACTCTATCTCATCTCCAGCGATCTGAGATTGCCCTGAGG
>NW_023252378.1:352-562 GCF_002007445.2 Ailuropoda melanoleuca
GTGTGTGTGTGTGTGTAATGTACTGTCTCCCTCCCATCCCATGAGCAAGGCCTTCTCTCTTTTGAGAATGGAAGAAGGACAGCTGGTCATAAGAATTAATATTTAGTGTTTTGCTAATATTCTCAACAAAATCAGGAAGGGGCTTAAGTTGTGCCAAGTTCCACAAGTTAGTGTTCCTGCCCCAACCACCTTCCCCTCCCACCATTCCAT
>NW_023252379.1:0-3554 GCF_002007445.2 Ailuropoda melanoleuca
GGCAGAGAAAGCCCTCAGGCCAGTAACTTCAGGCAATAAAGCTGGACTTTGTGCTAAAAAGTTAGGGGTGATGGGATAGGAATGGGACACCAGAAGCATCACATATCGGTGAACCAGAAATACGAGTTATTGTTTATTTCTACCCCAAATGCAGTGGTGAAACAGGGATAGGATAATTCCAGTAAATACTCTCATTTGGAAGGGAAAGAATGGGAGACACACAGCAGTCGCTGGTCTGTAGCCATTCTGTAATCCTGTATGACAAGTGTTATCAAATTCCTAGGGGGGGGGGTTGGGACAATCCTTGCCTATTCCTTGACCTTCTAGAATTCCTTTTATATTCTCTGTCTTAGGTGCAGCCGAAGAGGGCTTTGGAGAATCTGTTCTCAGGGCTGAGCAGCTCTCTCCCTGCTTCTTCCAGTAGAAGACTGAGGTCCCACAGGTCATTTTCGGTCTGGCCCTGTCACATTTTTTTTTTTTTTTTGTCTACGATGATGATTCTTTTGACTTCAAACTCTCTCAAAAACTTAGCTGGTATGTTTTGGTCGACCTCATGTGCCGGTGGCATTCACATTTATTTTTGAGACATGACTTTCACTCCAAATTTAATTGTGGGTGTCTTGAGTTTGTCAGTTTTCTGAGCAAAAGCCACACCCTTCCAATCTTTTCCCTGAGCCATTTGGTCCAACTGAAGAGATTTATTAGATGCCCTGTCAGTTTTCTATTGCTGTTGGACAAGTGACCAGACTCTTACTGGCTTAGAACAGCACACGTCGGGGCACCTGGGTGGCGCAGTTGTTAAGTGTCTGCCTTCGGCTCAGGGCGTGATCCCAGCGTTGTGGGATCGAGCCCCACATCAGGCTCCTCTGCTGGGAACCTGCTTCTTCCTCTCCCACTCCCCGTGCTTGTGTTCCCTCTCTTGCTGGCTGTCTCTATCTCTGTCAAATAAATAAATAAAATCTAAAAAAAAGAACAGCACACGTCATCTCATAGGTCTGTAGGCCAGAAGTCCGTGCGTGCTGTGGCTGGGTTCTCCGCCTAGGGTCACGCAAGGCTGACTTCAAAGCTTCAGTAGGACTGTGCACTTTCTGGAACTCAGAGTCCTCTTCCAAGCTTACATGGTTCGGAGAAGAATCCAGTTCCATGTGGTTGTAGGAGGGAGTTTCCCATCCTTTTGCACGCTATTACCCAGGGATCACTTTTAACTCCTAAAGACTGTCCTCAGGTCTTCACATGGCAGCTGCCTTCCTCGAAGCCAGCAACAGAATTTCTTTTTCTTTCAATCTCTCCAATCCCCTGTAAGGGTTTACCTGCAGAAGCACCTAGGAAAATCTCCTTTTTGACGAAATCAAAGTCTTCTGGTAAGGGACCTTAATTACATGGGTAAAACTTCTCTTGTTGTATAATTTGTGAAAATTTTGGGAGTGGGATCTCCTCAGACTCACAGTTTCTGCTCACATTGGAGCAGAGGGGATCATACAATGGGCGTGCATACACGCCCGCTTAATCAGCATGTCAGCCTAATTCCGAGGGCCCAGCGTGACGGTGTGCTGGCTCTGTTCTTGGGTTGGCCCTCCTGGGAAGGCTACATTTTCTTCAGCCTTAGCTGCTCAAAGACCTCAGCTTTATCTTTTCTTGTTTGGGTTTGACAAGGAACAACGCTTCAAATATACAAGGTCTTGAGTTTCTAGTCTCTTTATTATGGGTTGGTCTTGCCAAAAAGTTGGCTGATCCTTTGTGATCTCATCTCTTTTTCATACTATTTTGTCACTTGCTACGCGTAGTCATCGAGGCGCACTGCTGAAATTCCATCTGCCTCCCTTTTAGTCTAAAGTCCCAGTCCCTGTCTTCTAAGTTATTGCAGGTGAAAGTCTCACCAGTTGGTTCACCACTCAATTACACAGACCGTCACCCTCCCGGTTTCGATGCCGCGTATTGTAGCAAGGAGCCCATTTCGGAACAGATTCCTTTATTAGTAGAACCGGCTGGGTATACCGCAGTGTAACAGGTGACCTGAAAATCTCAGTGGCTTGCCACAAGGAAGTTTTTCTACCTGCCCCTGCAACATACGCATCCCGGGTCAGCTGCATCCTCACTCTGATACCCAGTAACGGAGCAGCCCGTGGAAGGCACAGTTCCAGTTTTGTGGCCGAGGCGAAAGGAGACACGGGCAGTCACGTGAGTCTCTGAGAACTTCTGCCTGAAGGGACAAATATCACTCCTGCCCACATTTCATTGTCAAAAGCAAGTTAAACGGACACGGCTCTGTTCAACAGGATGGAGGTGTGAGGATGGATGATGGAGGTGTGCACTCCCACTGTAAGTGTGGGGGTGAAATTAGTATACTGAGTGAACAGAAATGCCATCTAATAGTCCCATGGCCCTGTGAAAGGGCATTTTCATCTCTTCAGGACCAGGGCTCTTTCTGTTCGGTGTCTCTCCCTTCAGTACTTCTGTTGAGAAATATGCTTTTGGAATTTGGGAAGCAGGACTGAGACCCTCCTTAAAGGAGGGGGTAGAGTCATCTGCTTTGACTTGCATTCCCTAGCTTTCCCCCACCGGGATTTGGGCACTCGTAAGCCCACTGACTCTTTATCCACATCACAGGGCATTCCCAGGGAGTGCCCTGCACTCCTGTCGCTTTACTCTCTCTTGAGTTGACATGTCAGACTTACGTAATTTTTGTATCCATTTGACCTATGGTTTTCAGAGAAGAGGGAGGACTTAGGTGCCAAAACATCAGAAGTCTTGGTGAATCAGCAGCCTAATTGGTAGTTCTGGTGGCCAATTTTCCAGAGGCCCATACAGCAATACCATGGCTGTAACTGCTTTCCGGATTGGTGGGCTGATGGACTGCATATTCGTCAAGGTCCGATCAGGGAAGGAGAAGCCATGCTGCTGTGGGATAGGTGTTCTTACAATGGAAAGCCCAGCCGATTGCGGGAGGACGATGTACAGGTGCCTGTGGCGGACGGGAAAGCTCTGTCCACGTTGATGTTTGAGCTGAGCCTCAAAGGTTGAGGAGGAGTCTGCCAGATGGAAGAGGTGAGATTTAGGGAGGCGAGCCTGGGAATTCCGGGCAAAGCACAGCAAGTATGAAGACCTGAAAAGCAGTTTGGTCTGGTGGCTCAGAGTTTAGGTTTTAGAGTTAGGCTGGTTTGGCTTTGAACACAGAACTGATGCTGACTAGCTGGGCAGCTTTGGACGAGTCACTTCAGTCCCCCGAGTCTCGGGCTCCTCCCAGGGAAGATGGTGGTTTTCCAACCTCAAAGGANTCAACCTCAAAGGAATATTATGAAAATAAAAGTCCATAATACATATTATTTGTCCCTTGAAACATCAAAATAAAAGACCAAAATCCCGTTTAATAAAGGCCCATAAGTATAATAGAGTAAGGTGTTACTAGGAAAAGGGAGTAGATTTGTGTGCGGGGAGGATGAACGTAAGTCACCATGCTCCAGGGTCGGAGGAAGTAGGTGACATAAGATGAAGCTAAAAGTGTTAAGCTGTAAAGTCTCAAGTGTCTTTTGAGATAAGAGTTTTGGGTTTGATAA
>NW_023252380.1:0-9081 GCF_002007445.2 Ailuropoda melanoleuca
AATAAATAGCTTACATTTTTCAAAAGGACCTTCAAAATATTGCCTTTATCAAATGTAAAATCCAGTTTGTTTTCAATATGTTTTTACTTTGAGTTGTTGATAGTTTTTATTAAAACTTTGCAAAATAAGTCATTTAGTCCCACATTTGGAAGAACAGAATTGTTTTAGGTTACTTACTAAAACAGTCACTTGCATCCTTTATCGAGCAATGACTTATTCCAAATCAGCAGGAGAATAAAAAGTATTGTAACACCTGTGTATTTTTATGAAGTTAAGCAAACGGATAGATTTTTCCCACATTTTGAATTTATTAAATGCCGTTCATTTCTCTTTGTTCTACTGCCCCGTCTCATCTTTGCTGAATATTTCTAATGAACATCCTATGGATTGTAATTTTGTCATGAAGAAATTAGCAGGCAACATTTCAACATAATACAAGGCACACATCATTTTTAAGCTGTCTCCCTGCCCACCTCCTTATTCGCAAGGCTAATCTAATATAGTATCCACGAAGAATGATAAGGCAGTAAAGAATTTAGTAAAAATTTCAGCTGAGGTTGTTGATGTAGTAAGAATTAGGTGGGGCAAATATAAACAAATAAAAAACTTCACGCACAGGAACACGCATTTCAACCATGGCAGTAGATAATGCCCCTTAAGAGACGGTGCTGGAAGAAGTAAAATTCAATGGAGCCAAACCATTCTGTGAAACAAATCATTTGACTTACAGATAAACAGTCTGGTCTGGAGACTTCCAAAGAGTTGTTGGATCTTGGGAACTTTATGGGGCATACAGTTTGTAAAACCATCGTATCTATTATACATACTTGCAGCTATTATAAGAACACTGGAAATGTTCCAGTCTGGCAGTAGAAGGAACTAAATGTTAGGGTGGACATTCTGAGAGAGATTTGGGGATCTTTGACCTGAAGGCAGCAGAGTGTTTGGGTTAAGAGCCTACAGTTGGAGATCTGTTGTTTCACTCACATGCAGGCAGTCTTTCTGTACCCTTTAGAACCTCACTGGCTCTCTCCCATGTAAGGTAGAGGGAGGAAGTGCTAGTACATAGTTCACAGACTAGTGTGATGGTTAAATTAGACATTGCTGTGAGTTGCCTACCACAGAGTAGTCACTTATAAATGTTATTTATTACTGTCATCATTAATTATGTTGATGGGATAATAAAAGAGGCATGATTTTCAAAATGATCTTTAAGCTGTTGAGCTGTAAGCAAATATTAAAAACTCTAGGTAGGTGGGATTTTTTTTAACGTATATTATGGAAGTGTTTTTGTTTCATTGTTTATTGTGGACTTCCCACTTGAAGGTTTACTTGACTGGTACCAAAATAAACCATTTGTTCAATTAATATTTATCCATCTGCTCCATTTATTAAGAAAGAGCAAGCATTTATTCCATGCCCAACCCATGATAGACCATGATAATACAAAAAATGCAGCATAGTTTCTATCATTGAGCAACTCAGAGACATGGAAGGAAATTATTTGAGTAAATGAGTCAATACACAGTGGTTAGGGAGCACAGAAAGGCAGGTGCTTAATTCTGCAATGGGAAGTAAAGTGAACCTTCCAAGGGAAGTGATATTTAAGCTGAAGGTTGAGGCTTGCCAGGTAGACAAGAAGAAAAGGCCATTTCTGATAAGTATCACATACAAAGGTGAAAATAAGAGAAGGTTATTGGTTTGACATAACTAGAGTCGGGTGGGAAGGAAGAAGGAAAACCAGAAAAATGAACAAGGACAGATCTATATTTTGCTTGGGAGTTTCAACTCTGTCCTGTAGCCACTGAAGGACTTGGGCACGGGAGAGACGTGGCCAGTACCGAGTTCTGGAAGGAGCACCCCAGCCACCAAGTAAAGCTGTCATAGGAGACAAAAAGCTAACGAGCATCAGGAAACTAGCGGGGGAGTCCAGATGAAAGTTCATGAGATTCTACCCAAAGGCTGTGGTGGGAATGGAGAAGAAATGGTAATTGAGATAAATTTAGAGAGCAAATGGACAGGATTTAGTCATTGTTCACGTAAGAAATTTGACAGAAAACGGAGAGCCCAAGACCATTGCCTTCTTTGTTGGGTATAAGTGCAGCAGGTTACGGGAAAAATAATGTCATTAAAAATTGTTTTAACATCGTTCCTTTTTTATTTTTGCTGTCAGTGCTTGATTATTCATGTGATATAGAAAAGCAACACATGTGAATAATCCATATTAACGTATGTTTGCTGGGATTGTATGTTAAATTTTTACTAATGATGATGCACAATTAAGAAGGTTTAGAGATCACTGCTATAGTAAAACCTCTGTGTTTGAATCAAATTGGTACCATTAAGCATTTAGAATTATCATTCTAAAAGCTGGGCAACATATTTTGAAGAGTTACTCTCCATTCCCTCAAAAGCTCATAGTGTAAAATAGGCATCTCTAACTTCTCACTGTCCTGTTTATCTTACTCTTTAATGTAGATGGTGAGCAGAGCAGGCAGACACTGTTCCCCTTCGCCCAGATCCTGACTCAGCTCCTCATTGTAAACATCAGCCTGGAGCTTTGATTACTGGAGTTTTGATTACTTTTTCTCCCCTTTGCTCAGTAGTTTCAGTAGACGCGTGAGCTATTTGGGCACAAGCATGAAGAACTCAGTCAACAGACAAATTAAATGAATAAAATATCAACTTATGTACACATCATTAGCTAGTGGAGTGGGAGAAAGAGGCCTTAACATCATCATTGATTCAGGAAGGTGGGATGGATAGTAGTGCCGGGATTCAATTTGGTCAGTTTAAAAGGAAAGGGGGATATCACTGGGAGATGAGTCTTTGATGGCCTACTGACTGGGATTCTGCAGAAAGAGGGAGGAGATTGGTTGGGGCTTGCCTGTCATTTAGACTTAATTCCCCACCCTATCCCCCAGCCTCCATATCTTTCTTTGCCTTGCCTCTTTTCATCCTGAAACAACAGTCAACTTTTGACTTTCCCACTTTAGAAAGAGTCCGAGTAGACGTTGTCCAAGCCCCTGGAAATTCCTGGGCGCAGCTTTCTCAGAAGTAATAATAAACATTAAATTCATATACAACAGAGAAAAGTCCTAAATAAAATAGAAAAGTGGTTGGTATTGCCAGGAGATAAATGAAGAAGCACTTTCTACTAGGTATTGAGAAAAAGGAATAGGTTAGGCCAAGTTATTCAAGAAACTTGAACTCTAGTTTAGGACCATAAGGAGAGAGTGAATGAATTAGTCAGGAGTTGATGGAGTAAAATGGTGGAGGGAAAAAAATACAAAGGAACTTTGTCTAAATCACCACATATCTGAAAAATTGTGATTGAGAAACTCCTCAAGGTAATAGACCAGAAATATAGATGGGGAACATCGACTCTGCAAACCTTCCAAGACAGTACATGTCAGGTATAGGATCCATTTCCATCACCCTTCTTTCAAAACACAAGCCCTGAGCGGAACTGTCTGAGCTACTGGGACATAGTGAGATTTGCTAAATGGATTCAGTATGAAGAAAATTCAAGCATCTCTTGACCAAATCAACTCAAGTGAGAATGTCAGAAGTAAACGACCCCATTTATGTATAAATAGACATGTAAGTTCTTAATACTCAGACAAACAAGAACAATACCAGAGAGTTGAGAGAGAAAAAAAAGTCCTAAATATTAGGAGCTCGTTACTTTTCAGAGTAAATACATGGCTTCTAGGAATTAAAGTTAGAAGAACTCCTCCACAAACAATACTGTGCTTGGTAAATTTTAACGTTGACACAGATCTGCACGTGGCACAATGAAAAAAAGAAAAGAGAAAAGGAAAATCTTATTTTAAATTTCCATTAGGTGTAAACCATATTGGGGGAGGAGACATTCAATGTAGCTCTGTGTCCTCTGGCAAAGGAGGCAACAGAGTAATTTGAGCCTCTGGGAATCACACCCATAGGAGACAATCAAAATGTTTATAAACCTTGACTGGGGGCAAAACAGATGCCCAAGAAGTAATTCTCTGGCTCATACAGGCTTGCTGTAAGTCCTGGCATAACTGTTGGCGGCCCATATCTGAGCAACAATAGAAACATGAGCTTCAGGTGGGTGGGAAGAACTCCTATTTCACTCACCAGTATGGAATTACTTTCATCTAAAGAAATAAACAAAGCCAACTCTCTTCTGATGCTTTGAAGGAAAGCCTTTAAGATCATATGCCTCAAGGTGAAGAAGCCATTGGTTGCCCATATCAAAGGCTGCAGGAAGAATCATTATGAACTCACAAAGATACATCCTCCAGACGGAGAGTAGGCATTCTGTGACTGTGAGATCGTCCACAATTAAATGAATGAACTGCCTGATTTTTTAAATAGAGGCAGATCTTACCCCTCCCATGATGGTGACATGAGCCCTAAAGTAAATGTCATATTTCCATGAACACAGAGATTGATTTTTAAATTGCTGTCTGTATGAGATATGATTAGCACTTCTTTGCAAGCTGAGAGGCACCAACTCAGGTGCAAATTCAAGTGGAAAATGCTGTGCCATTATGGTAAGTGTTGATTCATGTCAGATTAGTGATTACGGTGCCACCCATCCCACCTAATACTACAGACTATAAATATGGGGGGAGGAAACTGTCACTGGCTTCTGGGCAAGGCTCGCATCTGAAACACACAGGTGGTGCACAGTGTCCGTTTCGTCATGGGCAGGAAATGCAGGTACTAGGTATCAGACTGGTAATAAGCCATATTCTCTCAATGACTCAGTCACTCCCTTGCTACTGGTAGACAATACAGGGAAACAGCACTTAGTCATTCAGTTTACCATGCTGGCATTTAGCGAGGTTTTCATCTGAGCAAATTGCCTTTTCGGTGGACTGAATTGTATCTGGGAGATTGGAAATGCTGAGGAGAGCTTCCTAGGAATGTCTCGTTGATCATCAGGTAGGAACCGAGACATCATATAAAGTGAATTTACTGAAGAGCAACATAACCGGGTTGTCAGAGGACCCCGGGCCACCTGCCCTGGTTTTCCCCCCTCTAGGGGACAAGAAGGGAGCTCCCTCTATCTTCACTCGTTTCTTCACTTCCTCCAAGTGTAGCACCGAACCGTATGGCTCTCCAGCTAAACTCTCCAGCTTTGCGTCCTGGCACCATTTGGAGCCAAGTTAAGTATTTATCCTATCTGTGTTGCAGTTTTCAACTGTAAATAGAAATCAAAAGTACATTCCTGAAAAAGTTACAGTTAAAATTAAACTGGTTAACATATGTATAGTTCTTGGAGCATCGTGTTTGCTAAGTGTTGCCTGTTATTACTCATCGATGAGGATTTACTGTGTACCAATGACATACATTTCCTGGCAAATAGAGTCTTTAGAAGTCACAGTGGGTCTCCTTTCAGTCATAATAACCATGCCTTGTCTCATTTAAGCGTTGTAATGTTTTAAGTAAATGTTTAAAGTATGTATAATAAATGGGGTAGCCTGTCCTCGAAATAATATCATATCTGATAATAATTTGGGAGGGAAAGAGAAATAAAGATAGAATTTTATAGCCAAATGAAAACTTGCCATCCTAAGTTCCCCTCCCTCATATGTATAACTTATTTCGTCCCTTCGTTATTTCTGTTTTGACACCTTTGGCCATATGCTTATCTTTGTCAATTCACAATAAGTCAAGATTCTTTGTGTTGCAAGGGGCAGAACATTCAACGTAAGGAAAGAACATTTCCTGACTTGGGTACACAGGTGAAGTCCAAGGGCAGGGTGGTTCAAGTGCAGCTCACATAATGTTACCAGGACCCAGGCTCTCTGCCTTTGTCAGCTCTGTTCTCCATGCTGGCTTCATTCTCAGGCTTCCCATGGTAGCAAAAATAGCTGCCAGCAAATCTAGGTGCACATCCTCCTAGATCTGGGTGTAACAAGAAAGATGGTTTACCTTTCTCTCATCAGTATCAGCAGGAGTCCCATTTTCTGCCATTGGCTGTAGGGACCACATCCACATTCTGAACCAGTCTTGGTGGCTGAGGAAAGTAATCCTTTGGGTGTCACATCCCAGTCACAGAGTTGCCCCTGAATTCCACCTGACCCAAAGCCTAGGATAGGGGTAAGGAATATTTATATAGAGGAAAACTAGTGTGTTGTTACCAGCAGATGGTCCACTGGCAGCAAAAGTCACACTGACTCATTATACCCGTCCTGTAGTTCTGATCCTGGCAAAGCCATTCTTAGATCACCCAAATGATCCTTTTTACTTCTTGCATAAAATCCAGAGTCTGTGTGTGGCACTCAAGGTTTTTGACCATCCCACTTTATTTCTTATCACACCCCCTCTTGCATACTAAGCTCTAGTTTAAAACATTTCCATCCTTTTTTGACTTTGGATTTCCTACCTATCTCCCCGATTCATCTTGTTGATGCCTGTTCTCTTACCTCACAAACTTGTGAAGTCAAGATCATTAGCATTCTCATTTTATAGATGACAACACTGAAATGCAAAGAGAATTAAGGAACTTGGTCAAGGTCACGTTGTTATTAGTGCCCAAGGTTGTATTCTCCTCAGGCATTCTGGATCCATAGTCCTTCTTCCTAATTGCGCTCTCTTGCCTTTGTTAAATAAGGTGGGAACATTAATGATTCCATATCCCACATCATCATGAAACACATGAAAATATGGAGAAATCAGTGTTATGTTTGGAATCTTGTTTGCCCTGATTTCCTTTATAAGGACGTGGGGATTTCTCAGTATTATGATGTTTTGTTCGTGTCTGGGCTACACTTTGGAAAATGTGACAATCAAGCAGATGAGAGAGATCTACACATGCATTTTGAAAAATTAAGAAGTTTTCCATATTTTTAAATTTCCCCAACTCACGAATTTGAGTTTAAAGGTAAAAAACATTGTATAAACTTTATTCGCTGTCAAATGTTACGTGTCTACAGAGGAACACAACAGTCTGCAGTCTGAAGTTGCTTGTTAAGGAGACAGAATTATATACAAATTCAACATCCTTCAGGGTCATTCTTAAAATTTGAGGAGGGTAGTTGGTTTTAGCTTTTTTTGGGGGGGGGCAGGTTTCGAGCAATAACAACCAAGATTTAAGATGCTTTTACTATTTCCAATAAATGAATAATCATTAAAAACCTATACTTAACACCAAGTCATTTTTCCATTCAACAACTATTTCTGGCCCTGTGCTAGGCATTGGGTATTTGAACACAGTTGACAGGGTCATTGCCTTCATGACACCTCTCTTGGAGGCAGAGGTTATTATATGAAAACAGAGCCAACTTTGTAATAGGGTATGCTATGGGAGCTGCCTAGAGGGAGGATATCCGAGGGCAGTAATGGAGAATACCAGGGGGGCCATCAATATGTGGGGGTCACCAATTCTCCCAGAATCACTTTTCAGGCTGTGAGCTGAAGACTAAGTAGAAAGGAGCCAGTGGAGGGCTGAGGAGGGGTTGTGGGTAGGGGGAAACAACATTCCACTTAAAGGGATGAGGGTGTGTGGAGAAGGTGCAGATGTAGTAAAGAACATTTAAGGATGGCCATACTCGGCAGAGCAAGGTCCATGTTAGGTGAGTGGCTGAAACAGAGGCCAGAGGAAAGGGAAGCATTTGAAATACACTGTCTAGCAGCCATGGGAAGAAGCATGGATTTTAAGTACAGCGAGAAACCATTGACCTTGTGAAGCAAGAATGCATATTGAGGTTTTAACAAGATGATTCTGGATGCCAGGTGCAAAGTGGCAAGCCTACAGTCAAGAGGGCCTGGTGTCATGGAGGGCTAGAAAGGAGAGGTGGAAATGAAGAGACGTAAGAACTATTTGAGAGGGAGCGTCAAGAATAATGTCTAAGTTCTTTCGTTACTAAAAAGTTCAGGAGACCAGTTACGAAAAATTAGTAGTAGTACTAGTCAGATCCCTAAGGAGTGGGGCGAGGAGTCAGTTCCAAACTCAAGTCACTTCTGAACGAATTCTCTCCTGGATTCCCCTTCTGGTTTTGAGTACAGATCACACACAAGAACTTCCTGTTGCTTCTATGGCTCCTGGAGTAGAATCTAATCTTTCCCAAACTGATCCTTTCCTGCCTCCACGTTGTTTTTCTGCTAACTTCAGGCTGAGAACCAGCTGGAGAAACAGATGCTGTCTGTATTGAGAAGTTTCTGTTGCAAGTCATGACATTTACTGACAGTCCGCTTGTTAGAGTGGTCTACACAGCTCCCATCTGCAGGCTTCCCCCAGAAGAGGCTGTCCCCAGGCTCTCTCCAGAAAGGGTAGCTATATGCTCTCAAGCACTCTGTCTTTTATCTCCTGGCTTGTCTCTCTCTGCCTGGTAGGAACAGAGAAGTGAAACTCATGGTTCAGCACTGTTCTGAACTTAGAACCACACTTTCTTCGCACAAAAGACTGCTAACGTTTCCCTCATCGTAGAGACCAACACTTGTGGATTTTTGTTGCTGTGTTTGAGATATCCTGATTTCATTTTAAGAAGATATTTTTGTGGTTACTTTCAAATAGCATCTGCTTCTTTTCTGACTTCACAAGAGTGAAACATGGTCGGAGAACAATGAAAATTGTCGGCATTGTGATGTTTATAAATCTCTCTCCTGCTCACTAGTAGGTTATTGATGATCTCCATGGTAATTAATGGTAGACATTAGAATTACCAGTTATATGAGGCAGCTGAGATTCAGAGGGTCTAAGTGAACTGTCCAGTGTCATGCAGCTAGAAAATTTCATCTCAGGTCTTAAATTCACTACCAACTCTGATGTCCTTTTTTTGTTTTGTTTTGTTATAAGCACTCATTTACTGTAAGAGATGATATTTGAAGATACTCTGTTACATTCTATTTGGATATAAAGTGGTTTTGTTTGTTTGTTTTATCAAGGCCTCCAGAAGTATTTATAGCAAGCGCTCTGAGGTTTCCAGCAGAATGTTCAGGGTGTTAGAGAAAAAGTAAAAGATGCCTCAGGCCAGTTAGTGGACTAGTTTTGTGCCAAGAAGTCCTCTCTTACCCAAGCAGTTGTCTCAACTTTTCAGGTACTTTATAAATTTGTTTCTTAACTTACTCCAAAAAAAAAAAAAA
>NW_023252381.1:0-2324 GCF_002007445.2 Ailuropoda melanoleuca
AAGACCCAAACAGCAACACAGCCACGATGAACCCTCCACAGCTCTTGCTCCCATGGATCATGCAGCTGCTGATGTTGTGGCCCCCAACTGCCTGAGCCAACCGCACTTCTCTGCATTTGAAATCATGCAGCCAGAGACGGGAAAAAACAATGAAAAGAACTGGGGGAAAAAAAGCCTACAGGACTTATAGGACACCATCAAGTGAAACAATATTCACATTTGGGGAGTCCTAGTAGGACAAAAGAGAAGTGGGCAGAATGCTTACTTAAAGGAACACTGGCTGAACACTTCCCAAACCTAGGGAAATATATGGAAATCTTGGGATATGAAGGTTAAAAGTCTTCAATCAGATTGAATCCCAAGAAGACTTCACCAAGACATGTTATAATAAAACTGTCAAAAATCAAAGAGAGAGAATCTTTTTTTTTTAAAGATTTTATTTATTTATTTGACAGAGAGAGACAGCCAGAGAGAGAGGGAACACAAGCAGGGGGAGTGGGAGAGGAAGCAGCAGGCTCCCAGCGGAGCAGGGAGCCTGATGGAAGGATTCGATCCCAGGGCCCTGGGATCACGCCCTGAGCCGAAGGCGGACACTCAATGACTGAGCCACCCAGGCACCCCAAAGACAAAGAAAATTGAAAGCAGCAAGAAAAAAGGAGCCCATCATATACAAGGGAACACGCATAAGGCTATTCAGCGGATTTATCAGCAGCAATCTTGAAAGCCAAAAGAGAGTGGAGTAACATATTCGAAGTGGTAAAAGAAACAACAACAAAAAAACCCAAAGAGCAAACATTAGTAACCACAAATAATTTACCTAGAAAAGCAGGTAATGAGGGAGAGAGTTTCCAGACAAACACAAGTGGAAAATTTCATCACCACTAAAGCTGCCTTACAAGAAATACTAAAGGAGTTCTTCAAGGTGAATAGAGAGGACACTTACTAGTAACATGAAATCATATGAAAGTACAAAACTCACTGATAAATAAAAATAAATACTCAAATTCAGAATATAGTAATATTGTAATGGTGATATGCAAATCACTTATAACTCAACTGTAAAGGATAAAACAATTAAAAATACCTATAACTCTAAGAATTTGTTTATGGATACACAATATAAATATATGTAAATTATGAATTCAAATACATAAAATGGAGGAGGAGTAAAAGCACTGAGGTTTTGAATGTGAACAGAGTTAAGTTCTTAGGAGCTTAAAATAGACTGCTATATCTATAAGACTATAAAAAGTCTTATGTAAGCCTCCTGGTAACTGCAAAGCAAAAACCTAGAGTAGATATGGAAAAGACAAAAACAAAGGAATGAAAGCATTCCCCCATTAAAAAAACCCATGAAATCACAAAGAAGACAGAAAGAAGGAACACGTGATCACCAGCCTATCCCAATCCCCCACCCCCTCCCCTCTGAACCCTGGACTAATGAAAGACAATAGTAAATCCTTACCTATCAATATATACTCTAATGTAAGTGGACAGATGAATGCATGGAGAAAATGGAGCATCCTTCAGCCTTAAAAAGAAAGAAATCCTGTGCTCTCCAAAAAACAAGGACAAACGTGGAGGACAACAGGCTAATAGGTCAACTGAACCAGACACAGGACAGATAGATATGGTATGATCTCACTTATAAGTGAAATCTAAAAACGTGATCACCAGCCTATCCCAATCCCCCACCCCCTCCCCTCTGAACCCTGGACTAATGAAAGACAATAGTAAATCCTTACCTATCAATATATACTCTAATGTAAGTGGACAGATGAATGCATGGAGAAAATGGAGCATCCTTCAGCCTTAAAAACAAAGAAATCCTGTGCTCTCCAAAAAACAAGGACAAACCTGGAGGACAACAGGCTAATAGGTCAACTGAACCAGACACAGAAGGACAGACAGATATGGTATGATCTCATTTATAAGTGAAATCTAAAAACAAAATCAGGGGTGCCTGGGTGGCTCAGCTGGCTAAGCATCTGCCTTTGGCTCAGGTCATGATCCTGGGTGGGGTCCTGTGATCAAGCCCTGTATCTGGCTTCCTGCTCAGTGGGGAGCCTGCTTCTCCCTCTCTCTCTCTGCCCCTCCCCCTGCTTGTGTCAAATAAATAAAATCTTTCAAAAAAATAAAAATANCAAAGAAATCCTGTGCTCTCCAAAAAACAAGGACAAACCTGGAGGACAACAGGCTAATAGGTCAACTGAACCAGACACAGAAGGACAGACAGATATGGTATGATCTCATTTATAAGTGAAATCTAAAAACAAAATCAGGGGTGCCTGGGTGGCTCAGCTGGCTAAGCATCTGCCTTTGGC
>NW_023252382.1:0-1533 GCF_002007445.2 Ailuropoda melanoleuca
GGGTTCTAATCCCAAACTATAATAAATTCCCAAGACTTCAAAGAAGCCAACTAATTGCTAACTACTATTTAATTTCACTCGGTCATCATGAAGGACAATGAATTTTGTCTGTCTAACAAGGTGTATTAGGTTATTAAATCAAAAACTTATATTCAACAGCACAATTCTTCAAAAAAATCATTGTCTATATTAAAGATAAGAATAGGCTTAACTACAGAAAAAAGTTTTAAAAGTATATTTCTCCCCATTGATCTAAATATGAATATGCATAATAGTTCGGGAATTACCACAGGTATTTCTTTAATGCTATTTGGAAAGCCTTACACATGACAGAACATGGATAATTGACTTTTACTGATAGCATGAATTGATGTTTTTAACCTACCCAAACCCCAATTTTCTACATTGTTGACCAAAGAAATATTCAAAGACAGGTGGGAAAAAAAATCTTCCATTGCTAAAAACTGAGAAGGTGTTGTAAGTCCATGGTCTAGCCTTTGGGAAGAGAAAATATGCCCACAAAGAATCAAGAAGAATCTCCTCCCCCAAACTTAGAAACTCAAAGACATAGAGCAAAAAGCGATGCCAAGCCTTTGGGTAATGAAGAGGCTGCTGGCACTAGGGCAGCTCACTACCCCCAGCTGACTCGGGTGGATATGCTAAATAAAAAGGTAAGAGGGTAGTGACAACAAGCTCATAATTGTGACGCGCCAGGTGGAGAAGACTGCAGCTAACTCTGGACTTTCCTAAATATACAGAAATAGAAATTTCTCAGGTAGAGTGCTGCTTCTCCACGTGGTATGACTGCTCCTTCTATACTTAATGCAGGCCACGACATTTTCATGCTAACAGCCTAGCGTGATTCCCCTATTTTTCTCCGAACTCACATGCACAGAGGCAATATTTATTTTATGAATTTTAAGTCATTACATTTCAAACCCAGTGGATCCTAATTTTTCTCAGTCAAGTAGCATTTAAGAATTAAGCTAAGGCAGATATAATCAGAATCCCACTAATGTTTTCCTCTTTTCTGAATTCTCACCAAAAGGACATACTGATANTCCTCCCCCAAACTTAGAAACTCAAAGACATAGAGCAAAAAGCGATGCCAAGCCTTTGGGTAATGAAGAGGCTGCTGGCACTAGGGCAGCTCACTACCCCCAGCTGACTCGGGTGGATATGCTAAATAAAAAGGTAAGAGGGTAGTGACAACAAGCTCATAATTGTGACGCGCCAGGTGGAGAAGACTGCAGCTAACTCTGGACTTTCCTAAATATACAGAAATAGAAATTTCTCAGGTAGAGTGCTGCTTCTCCACGTGGTATGACTGCTCCTTCTATACTTAATGCAGGCCACGACATTTTCATGCTAACAGCCTAGCGTGATTCCCCTATTTTTCTCCAAACTCACATGCACAGAGGCAATATTTATTTTATGAATTTTAAGTCATTACATTTCAAACCCAGTGGATCCTAATTTTTCTCAGTCAAGTAGCATTTAAGAATTAAGCTAAGGCAGATATAATCAGAATCC
>NW_023252383.1:0-278 GCF_002007445.2 Ailuropoda melanoleuca
AATCACTGGTCATTGGCAATTGATTCAACCTATAGCCCTCTCCCCACCCAAGAGGTTTGGTGGTGGTGGTCGCAGGGCAATTACTGAATGTTCCAACCCTCTAGTCCTCTGGTAGTTTCCTCTGGCAGCAAGCCTCCATCCATAAGTTACCTAAGTGCTTTCCAAAAGTCACTTCATTATATATGAATGGCTAACAGACACATGAAAAAATGTTCAACATCATTAGCCATCAGGGAAATTCAAATCAAAACCACATTGAGATACCACCTTACACCAGT
>NW_023252383.1:415-617 GCF_002007445.2 Ailuropoda melanoleuca
GTGGAGGTTCCTCAAAAAGTTAAAAGTAGAGCTACCCTATGATCCAGCAATTGCACTACTGGGTATTTACCCCAAAGGTACAGATGTACAGAAAAGAAGGGGCATATGTACCCCATGTTCATAGCAGCAATGTCCACAATAGCCAAACTGTGGAAGGAGCCAAGATGTCCTTCCACAGATGAATGGATAAAGAAGATGTGGT
>NW_023252383.1:804-1028 GCF_002007445.2 Ailuropoda melanoleuca
TGAATGGATAAAGAAGATGTGGTCCATATATACTATGGAATATTACTCAGCCATCAGAAAAGATGAATACCCACCATTTGCATCGACATGGATGGACCTCGAGGGGATTATGCTAAGTGAAATAAGTCAAGCAGAGAAAGACAATTATATGGCTTCACTTATATGTGGAACATAAGGAATAGCATGGAGGACATTAGGAGAAGGAAGGGAAAAACGAAGGGGGG
>NW_023252384.1:0-186 GCF_002007445.2 Ailuropoda melanoleuca
GAAGGTGGAACAGGAATCAAGGTGCTTTGGTACCGTGAGTGAAACACAACGAACACAGCACTGAGAAACACTATTCGGCCAAAACCGGCTTCCAACGAAATGTTTGCTACCTGGGGAAATCCTGTCAAAACTGCTTGCGGCAATGGAACCAAAAGGCCCAAAACACGTCCGTCAGAAACAACACCG
>NW_023252384.1:476-629 GCF_002007445.2 Ailuropoda melanoleuca
AGATTCCACATTGGTTGTAGGGGCCGGGGGAGGATCCAGCCCTTAGTACCAAGAAACAATGTGTGAGGGGAAAGCCCTTGAATCACGACGGCCTTATGGAAGGTGCAACAGGAATCAAGGTGCTTTGGTACCGCGAGTGAAACACGACGAACA
>NW_023252385.1:0-882 GCF_002007445.2 Ailuropoda melanoleuca
CAAACAGATTTAAAAAATTTTTTGTAAAATGGAAAGTTACGTTTCTTCATATATTAAAAAAACAAAAAACACATTTTGTTTGTATACCTATCGCTATTACTGTAGCTACAGACTTCTGAGAGGGAAAGCAATTCCCTAACACTAGCATTGATGTCATTCTAGCATTATTTCCCCTCACAACCACCTCAGTTTTTTTTTTTTTTCTATCTTCCACNTTTTTTTCTATCTTCCACCTTGGCTAGTGTTAGTGTTCCCTACCAAAAATGTCTGGTTGGTTTAAAATCAGAATTCACTGAAAAGAGACCACCTAACTCCTCATCTAAATTAAGGCTTAACCTATGGGGAATAAAAAAGACAAATCAGGTAGTACAGAATTTGAAGGCCAAAAAACAAACAAAACTGGTCTTTAGCTCCTTTAAGATTATCAAATAATCATTAATCAGGTTTTTCTAGATCCTATTATCTCTTAACACTTAAGTTCTACCTATAGCGTTCTTTAGGGGGGGAAAAAATAGTAGATTGGCTTATTTTCTCACCGAATTGTTGCTCTTAGTATCTTCTAGACGTTCCAGCACTGATGTCAGATTTGGGTCATCGGAGTCCACAAACCATATTGGTGAAGAAGATGGGTAAGATTCCTGTTACAGAGACACCTATGTTAAACACATTTACATACGGCCTAATCTGGAAATGCAAATTAACTATACCACCAAATGGCAAGATGACAATGGATTTATGTAAAATATATGAGGGTGAGGAAAAGCAACACNCATATGAGGGTGAGGAAAAGCAACACAATAAAATCTATGCATGGAGAAAAGTTTCTTTTTGTGGATTTTTTTAAAAAACAGTTTTATGGTGTAATTTTGCCTGCTCCACGTT
>NW_023252386.1:0-1433 GCF_002007445.2 Ailuropoda melanoleuca
AAAAATAAAATACCACTGAACACCATGTGGACTGCTAACTGTATGGACAAAGTGGGGGATGCCAACATCCGTGCTGGGAGGTCCTTCATCATGGGCTGGCCCACGGTGAACTTTGTGGCCACCTTCAGGTAAGACTGACAGCTTGGTCTTGTATTTACATGGGTTAAAAAGGAGAACATTTTAATCTGATTGTACATCAAGCCGGTGACTCACTTTCTGACCTCCTGTAATGACACTTGTTTGCCTTATACTTTCCTCAAAAAGGTATGTACAAATATGAGCAAGTAGATAACCTAGAGTGGGAACTATCGAGTAATTAACTTTGGTTTTGACCGGTGGGTTTTCACACAGCCTCTAGGAGCCACTTGAGGAGTTGGGTGTCCTAGGTATGTGGAAGGAGTCCCGACAGCAAGGTTTAGGTTTCCTTTCCAATATCCTGCCCCCTAATTCCCAGGAGGTATCTGTGTTTTAAAATCACTGGCGTATTTTTCTTGAGCAAGGACTATTAAAGAGTTCCATTAAATTTGAAAAAGTGCTTTTATACTCCCAAGCTCATTCCTTTAAAAATAGTACGTAATTATACAAATTGATCAATCATGTCACTGAATACTAGGTCGCCTGGATTGCTGTGTACAGATTATCTTAGTTGGTGTCTCTTTAGAGGCAACCATCTAAAACAAGTATGGTTCCATCAGGTAGAGGTTAGTTGTGCAAGACACATCCTTAGGCTGACATGAGGATGGGCTCCTGGGTTTACAGGGGTCATGCAACACTTACATCTGCTGTGTGAAACAACCACACCCTAAGTCTCCTTCTTGTTTTGCACAATGAGTGTTCATCCCGTGCACTGAACACCCTTCTTTCTTCTTACCCCACTCCACCAAAATCTCACACATCATCATAAAGGTAAGGCAACGAAAATGCTAAACCCTATAATGCAGCTGTTGACTTAATGAAAAATTTTCAAAGTCTATTGGGAAGAAGTATGTATTTGTATGTTCTCTGCACGTCTTCTTTTCCAGGACGTATCTCTGTAAAAGATTCTCAGTTCCTCTTGCTTGCTGTCTTCTCCATGTTGCAAATGGAAGGAAACAGTTTCAACTGCGAATATATAAAGTCTTTGATAGGGGGGTTTCCANGTCTTTGATAGGGAGGTTTCCAAGAAACTTTTTTCCCTAACAAGGAGGAAAACGTGGAAGCCAGGTTTATGCATGTTATATTAGTCAAAAAGCTGTGTAAACATATAGAAGGCATTTATAGAACGCCTGGCACCTAGTGCTTTTGTTATTTGTTATGATTACTCTTCTGCAGATTGGCACGGCTGACTAGAAGCTGTGTGCATGCACATGGGCAGGCTGGGATGCTAAATGGGCATTCCATTTTCCTGATGGGACAGGTCTTGATATGGTAATGGAGGGGTGGGGAGCAGTGTT
>NW_023252387.1:0-639 GCF_002007445.2 Ailuropoda melanoleuca
AAAAAAAGTAAAACAAACAAAACCTAAAATCAGCAGAAGGAAGGAAATAATAAAGATTAAAGCATAAATAAATGATACAGAAAGTTGAAAAAAAACCCAATAGAACAGATCAATGAAACAAGGAGCTGGCTCTTTGAAAAAATTAATAAAATTGATAAACCTCTAGCCAGCCAAAAAAAAAAAAGAGAGAGAGAGAGAGAGAGAGAGANAGAGAGAGAGAGAGAGAGAACGGACCCAAATAAATAAAATCATAAATGAGAGAGGAGAAATAACAATGAACACCACAGAAATACAAATAATATTATAAGAGAATATCATGAAAAACTATATGCCAACAAATTGGACAACCTGGAAGAAATAGATAAATTCCTGGAAACATATAAACTACCAAAACTGAAACAGGAAGAAATGAAAAATTTGAACAGACCAATAAAAAGCAAAAAAATCTGAATCGGTAATCAAAAATCTCCCAACAGGGGCGCCTGGGTGGCTCAGTCATTAAGCTTCTGCCTTCAGCTCAGGGCATGATCCCGGAGTTCTGGGATCGAGCCCCACATCAGGCTCTTCCCTGGGAGCCTGCTTCTTCCTCTCCCACTCCCCCTGCTTGTGTTCCCTCTCTCGCTGGCTGTCTCTCTTTCT
>NW_023252387.1:744-1264 GCF_002007445.2 Ailuropoda melanoleuca
TAGCTAGTCTTCTCAAACTATTCCCAAAAATAGAAATGGAAAGAAAACTTCCAAATTCATTCTACAAAGCCAGCCAGCATTACCCGATACCAAAATCAGACAAAAAACTCCATTGAAAAAGAGAACTACAAGCCCATATTCCTGACGAACATGGATGCAAAAATTCTCAGTAAAATACTAGGAAACCAAATCCAACAATATGTTAAAAAAATTACTCACCATGATCAAGTGGGATTTATTTCTGGGTTGCAAGGGTGGTTCAATATTCACAAATGAATCAATTTGATACACCACATTAATAAAAGAAAGGATAAGAACCATATGATCATCTCAATAGATGCAGAAAAAGCACTTGACAAAGTAAAATATTCATTCATGATAAAAACTCTCAACAAAGTAGGGTTATAAGGAGCATACCTACATATAATAAAGGCCATATATGAAAAACTACAGTTAATATCTTCAACAGGGAAAAACTGAGAGTTTTATCTCCACAGTCAGGAACAAAACAGGGATATCC
>NW_023252388.1:0-553 GCF_002007445.2 Ailuropoda melanoleuca
AAAAAGACAGAGAGACTTCTCCCAGACCTCCCTGTTAAGATGATTACTCCTTGTTTATAATTGCTCTTCATGTGGGGAGTAAGTTTCTCTCCCTCCCTCCCTCCCTTCCTCCCTTCCTTCCTTTCCTTCCAACAAATATTTTTTGAGCATCTAGTATTAGCATATGGTAGCCACTGTGCAACACACGGTCCCTAGCTTCATTTTACTTAGTAGAGATTCCCAGTATAATTTGTCATAACTCTGGAAGAGAACGTTTAGGAAAATACTACTTAACCATGGCAAAACTGCTATGTTCACATACGTTAAAAACATACGTGGACAAAGGACATGGATAGACTATACCTCATATGAATTTGAAATTTGAAACCTGTGAAATAATGTAATCAGTAATAAAAGAGAAAAATGGAAATTAAAGCAAAATACCCCATNAGAAATTAAAGCAAAATACCCCATTTCACACATATTAAGTTGAAAATATTACACACACACACACATATATGTATATATATATATATATATATGAATGAATATGAGAGATTATAAAATTATTCTA
>NW_023252389.1:0-521 GCF_002007445.2 Ailuropoda melanoleuca
CGCCCAGGCAGGCAGCTCTGTGGATCTTGGACAGATCTTTGTCCCGGATGTTGTACCCCTCCCGGGAGCTGTGGGCCACAGTTCTTTTTCACGCCTGAGGAGGCCGAAGCCGTCCCTCACTGAGCTGGTAATGGGCAGGGACGACTTATCCCTAAAGCTAAAAAGCTTCTTCATTTTTTTACACTNTTTTTTACACTACGAAAATTCTTGGCTTTTCACTACCTCTACAACCCAACACTAGCTGTAGCGACAGGCAAACTGACCTCACCATTACATCACAGTAGCAAAGCTTAGGGGTTTGTTACCCTTGAGCATAACCAAGCAATGGCGCTAAACACAAACGCGCTTGCGCACTTCAGAGGCAGGTGTCGCTGCGTGAGCGCGCAAAGGGCCAGAGGCCAAGGGTGCCCAAGGCGCATGTGCAAGGCCCAAGCCTCTCAACTCTCAGTGATTGCCTGGGAGCCGGGCTGGGTTCCCTTCAAACGCTGGTGGGAGCTGCCTGAGCGGTTCTGCACCTTTGC
>NW_023252390.1:0-168 GCF_002007445.2 Ailuropoda melanoleuca
GCCGAATTGTGTTTCTCAGTGCTGTGTTCGTCGTGTTTCACTCACGGTATCAAAGCCCCTTGATTCCTTTTTCCGCTTCAATAAGATCGTCGTGACTTCAAGGTCTTTCCCCTCACACTTTGTTTCTTGGTTCTAAGAGCTGGATCCTCCCCAGGCCCCTACACCCAA
>NW_023252390.1:386-551 GCF_002007445.2 Ailuropoda melanoleuca
CTCGTCAGGCTTCCGCGACCACTTTCCCTCATGCTTCCCTATTCTGGACGGGTGATGATAGTGCTAAGACCGTCCCTGTACGGTGTTGTTTCTGACGGACGTGTTTTGGGCCTTTTCGTTCCATTGCCGCCAGCAGTTTTGACAGGATTTCCCCAGGGAGCAAGC
>NW_023252390.1:1005-1121 GCF_002007445.2 Ailuropoda melanoleuca
TAAGACGGTCCCTGTACGGTGTTTATTCTGACGGACGTGTTTTGTGCCTTTTTGTTCCATTGCCGCCAGCAGTTTTGACAGCATTTCCCCAGGGAGCAAGCATTTCATTGGAAGCG
>NW_023252391.1:0-1661 GCF_002007445.2 Ailuropoda melanoleuca
AGAGAGAGAGCAGGAGAGACGAGCAGAGGGAGAGGGAGAAGCAGGCTCCCCACTGAACAGGAAGCCTGATGAGGGGCTTGATCCCAGGACCCTGGGATCATGACCTGAGCCAAAGGCAGATGCTCACCCGACTGAGCCCCCCAGGCGCCCCTGTCCTGTGAGTTTTGATGGGCCCCTTCCATCTGCCTGCCATCCTTTATTTTTCATGTGTCTGTGTTATGGGTTCTATCCAGGGTTTCGGTGCTCATCAGTGAGGGAAATAGAGCCGAGTGTGCTGATTCCATCTTAGCCAGACCTGGAGGCTGGAGGAGTTCCTTTTCTTCCAGTGAACCTGAAAAGAGACGTCTGCCTTCGTGGCTTTGAAATGAGAGGATAGAGTAAAGCAATAAGACTGGGACCTAATCCCTCATCTTCGGGTAGGAGTTGGGACAGGAGGTCTATGAGTTTGAGGGTCCATGAACGGATCCGGGGGCTGTAAACGGCGAGTTCCTGTTGGAAAGCACAAGAGCCTGTGTGGCAAGGCTCACAGGAACGTGTGTCTCTCTGGTGGCCACTCCCCACTCTCAGCATCGGAAAAGCACGTCTGCCTGTGAAGAGTTCACTGCAGGGGACGGTGGAGTATGATCGAGAGGCTCTGGAAGGGAGATGCTGCATTTGGTTTAATAGAAAGTGGGCAAAATAGGAGATAAGAGACAAGACAGTTGTAAATCGTTGTTATGTATTCTGTGACTATAACAGTGTAAATCACAGGCCGGAAATGGACGGAGAGATGTAAAAACGAGAGTGATAGTGTTAGGGAAATGGAAGGATGTGAGATTATGGGCATCTTAAGTGTTTTCTTTTTCAAACATTTACTTAACGTTGCTCTGCTGACTTTTCAAACGTGGAAATGCTAAGAGCGACTCCCGGCCTACCGCCTGCTGGCTGTGTTGCTTCCCCAGCTCATCGCCGCCATTTTTTAGGAAGGCCTTCACCTCTCACCGACCCCTGAGGAGGTGGTCCTGTGACCTGTTCCTCCATCGCTGTGTCCCCCTCCTCTGGGTAACTTCATTGCTACTGCTTCTTTGATTTTCAATCTTCGGTGGCAGGCCATGCGCGAATGCGGGGTAGGGCAGTGTATTCTCCTGCTCCCCGATGTGTCCTCAGCGCCTACCTAGGGCCTAGCCCCTGCTAGGTACCTACTATTTAGAAGCTAAATACTCAAGTCTACACATGAAAGACAACACTCCCCAGCTAAGATTTCTTTTGCACTTCATTTGGCTTTTTGGTCTCGGGCACTTTGTGCACCCACCTATCACTTTCTCTCCATATAGACACACACTGTCCAAATCTTTCTGCCATAGCTCGGGAGGATGGTGCACTGAGCTGGCAATCAACCAAAGGAGCAGCCCAGTGATGAGAGTATTTGGTGGGAAAGGAAACCCAGAATNTTAGAATTCAGATTTTGGGTAAGGCTGTCCTTGTCAAGAATGGGACTGAAGGGGTTCCAGGGGTGTTGCCATGTCCAGAGGCGTTCCTCTCCGGCCCACTCCTCCTGTGACATGAATTCGAACACACACCTGCTAACTCACGCACACTTTCACTTATCTATGGGCGTCCCGACTTTGTTTCACTCACGGGGCAAGTACAGGGAATCGCCCAAACCTCACGGCACACATAAT
>NW_023252392.1:0-9700 GCF_002007445.2 Ailuropoda melanoleuca
AAAGAAAAGAAAAGAAAAGGAAAGAAAAGAAAGGAAGGTGGGAAGGAAGGAGGATGGGAGGGAAGGAGGGAAGGAAGAAAGAAAGGGAAAAAGAAAATAAAAGAAAAAAGAAAAGGAGACTGAGCAACGTTGCAGCTGTTCTTGTTTTAGAAACTAAAAAGTTGGTTAAATATTGTAAGACTGTAAGGTATCCATTAAGATGAGAGTTAATATGATCATCTTGGTTATGATAGTTGAGGGAAAACAGATAGGTCTGTTCCAGAGACTCTAAGGGAAATAAAGGTTGATTAAGGAACTGTTTCTGAACTAAATGATAATTCTGACTATTACTTGTGGTAAAAATCATAATAGAACATGGCATCTCTACAAAATTTTTATAGTTCAACATAATTTTTATAAGCATAATGTGAGCATCACATCCACCGTGCTTTTTCTTTGGATATTATTACACCTATTTTCAAATGAAGTGGTTGAATTAAAGCTTATAGAGAATGAATGATTCGTGCATCAAGACTCAGGTCTAATTTTCCTGGATTCAAGTCTAATGCTCTTTCTTATCTACCATAAAGTCCTAAATCCCAGGTCTTCAGCCAAATTTTATTACCACACCAAGACCCATATCTACACAGTCCTGATCCTGAACAAAGCTCCTGCAGTGAGTATGATCTCCAATTTCCCAAGGCATGAGGAAAGGGCAAAGTGCTGACATCATCATGGTGGTAGATCAAGCTCATTTAATGCCAAACCAAGTGTTAAGCACTTTACATATATTGTCCCATTTACTTCTCACATTCACACTCTAACATAGATGACATCATTGCCCATACTTTATAGATGAGTAAAGTGTCTCAAATAGGTCATCTAAGGGTAAAAAGTGACTCCATCTACTGCCTCCCCTCTTGTGGATGGGGCATTATGTTGCCCACAAGTTGAACTCTGAATGCTTTTTTCCATGAAAACACTGCTTCCCTATATATTTTCTATTATTATTCCCTTAATTACGTAGGCATGTTATTAAATAAGGTATCATTAGAGACTTTGGGGACTTGTGCACCACTTCTAAAGTTGTTTCTGTAGAAGGAAAGTCTTCGGAGATCCTATTTACGTATTGAAGTGAGGATTGTATACAATTAACCCTGATTGCTATGCTTATTACATATCCCTAGAAAAGTCTTAGATTGGGAAAGGAGTAGAGACCTAACTAGTCTTTGATACCAGGGTACTATCCCTACAAACAGTTTCACAGCATTCACAAATATTAGGATGAAAGGAAAGATAAGTAAAAAGGTAAAAGCAGGAGTAGGTAGCAGGTCAGGAGGAAATTTTAAAAATATACATGTTTTACATATATATAATATATCATATACATGTATACATATACATATATTATATATATGAAACACTGTATATTTCATAATTAAAAACAGATGCTCTAAATATCAATCGGATGGTAGATTCTTTCACTACTTAATTCACTGCAACATAGTGAAACTAGGCAGAGAAAGAATAAAGAACAGATCATTGAAGATTGAGTTTACTTGTAATAGAAACATAATAAACAAATAAAAAAGCTGAGCAGAAAGCTTACTTCTCCCTTTGTTTTCTATTTTTCTGTCTCCTTGTAACTGGAACAATTGCTTATTTTCATATGAACACAATTCACTGAAAATTAACATTGATTTTATCCTCACTTGCTGTCCCATCTGTTTAGTTGTAAAGAGGCAGAACTACCTCTATTAGGACAAATTTGCTCAGGGTGAACATCTATCACAGATTAGATGATAGAAATGAGGAAGCACTGGGAAGGCACATATGGAAGTCCAGCCCGAAACTTCCTGCTTCTAAAGGTAGATGATCAATTAAAAATGTTATAACACAGTCAGTTTTTCTAGACAAAATTCACACCATCATATACTGCTAGTTTTTGTAAACTAATATTCCACATCTGTTACCTAAAACCACAGATTTTAAAGTAGTAGGTAAGGAGGGCATTGAAATATACCATGTTTAAAATTGGTGGCTTATACTCTAATTTAGAGCCCAAGCTCTTTTCTGTACAGGCTGCACAAATCCCCATCATGGTCTTGAGGCCATAAAAAGAAAGCAAGACTTTTTACTTGCTTAGACTTAGTGGGAAAAGAGAATCATCATCTGGAAGCTGGCAGCCTGTATAAGCTTCACAAGTGCAAAAACCCTAAGTCTTGCTGACCTCTGAGCTTCTGGTACCACGAAGGATTACTGAGGATGAAAGCCTGTGTAATCCATGTAATGACATGAGCACCATGTCCCTGGTATAGTGGGCTACAGAAAGAAAGAAAGATGATTAGTTCAGATTGTTGACTTGCCCAGAATTTGATAATAAAATCTTCTTTTAATTAAGCATGCCTATAAATTTTAGATATCATTATTTCATGTTTTTATTATATACCAGGAGAAATGGGTTTTCCAAATCTATCCTGTTCTTAGGACCTCTAAATGCTTTATTTTAGCCACCAATAACACAAGATTGTTGACGCTCAACAGATACCTGTTGAATTAATCAATATGGCACCATTACCAAGGTAGAAGTAGTATCTGAAGGAAGGCTAGAGAAACGACCTATAGGGTATTGAGAGTCTAGCACTCAATGAAAAGCATTCTTGTATTATGGGCCAGTGGTGTAGAATATCAAAAATTACTCTAGTGCCAAAGAGAAAAGAAAAAAAGGGCCAGAGGGTAGTGCTCATCCTTAAACACAGCCACTATATGTTTCTCTACGTGAGCATGAAATAGTTTACTTTTCCCTAAACATATTATTTATTATTTCAGGCCAACCACATTATAAATACACTGAATAGATTCTGAGTTTCCATGTTGTGCTGCTTATCAGGCTAGAATCTTCCAGCTTCAAACTCACCCATCTACACTTGTATAATGCTGGAGTTGAGACTTGACTGTGAAAACTGCATTTCCCTCTTTACTAGCTGACTCTCTATTAGGTTCTGCCAACAGTGGCCCTTTGAGGAGATCTGTAAGCCACAGGCAGACCAAGGGCTCTATCCCTTCCCGTTTGCCTACAGTGCCTGTCGAGTCACTCAGCCAATTGTTCTTAATTCCTGCAGAAGCAGTTGCTTCCCACTGTCAATTCTATTTTTTTCTCCACTGCCAGATCAGTCTTACCACAACCCCTCAAAGGAGTTAGCAGCAGTTGGGTAGTATCCTGCCCTTGGTGGTGTGCTCCACCTCCTCAGGACCCACCTTCAAGTGTTCGGCTCCCTTTTATCTCCTTCCAGGGATGGTAGCTGCTCCCTGCCATTGACTATGTGTTATCCCTCAGCTATCTTTTTGCTGGCTACAGTTTCCTAACACCTTTATAACCAAACCCCTGCTTTCAATAATCTCTGCTAAAATCTCTGCTAGTGTGGGTTCTGGTTTTTTTGGCTGGACTCTGATGAATACATAATATCAATTTAAACTAATAGTTTTTTCTAATACTTGAATTTAAATGTTTCATAATTAAGAAGGAGTTAGATCACAAGTTAGGAGACAGATTTTATTTTTCGTTACCTAATTTTGAGCAAAATAAAATGTGTGTTTTGATTTTACAGATGCATTGAACCATAAAGGACATACACATGTATGTATACACACACACATATACACAGATTGTCAATGTATTATTTGTCCTCATGAGATTATTTTGTAGGTAAAATGTAATAATGTGTACAAAAGGACTTTGAAAAACCATTGTTAGGCAAATTCTAGTCACTATTATAAAATAAATATTTTAAGTTGACCTAAAATGCTGTGTTCATCTTGCTTTGCAAATTTCAGAATTTTTGTGTGTATATCACAAGAAAAGATATCCCATTTGTTGATATGAATTATTTAAATAGAAACTATATAGAATGCGTATGAAATAAAAAAGCTACAAGATAGCAGGATTAGGCTGGAACACATTTATTTTCTCTTCTTTTTGTCCCTGGATACTATGGGAGCTTTCAATGCAGAAGGTCGGAAGAGTAGACAACTTTTTCATGAAGCTAGTGTGAAATATATCCCAATAGTAGACAAAATATTTTCTTATGCATTCTCATATAGATTTCTTAAAGTTATTCTCATTGCAAAGAATAGATGTTTTTGCTATTATAAAAATATGCAAAAATATGCATAAGATAATTAACACACTTCACCATAGTCTTCCCTTTTTATTTCCAGCTTTGCTCTTAACACTTAGCCACACTCTCATTTCCTTCAAAATTTTATGTTCTCACTGATCTCAGTGACTTGATCATGTTCTTTATAATAGCCTGACTTCATTTTTGATCTTCCATTACTGACAGCTTTCAGTCTCTACCACTTTCCCTTCCCCTTCAGCCCCACATTTGGGCAAATTGATAAGAGAGCCTGGACACTTTCTCCTTTGGCATCTGTGGGAAATTCAAACCATTCGAACACTGACCTGTGTATGGGAATCCTAACCCTCTAACATATCTTCTAAATACCATAAAACCTCAAGCCATCCTCTTTTTCCTGTTGTTTCATGTCATTCTTGGAACTGTGGGGAAGTCCACCCTGCTCTCCCCCAGAAAGCCTTGTTATATGAGCAATAAATGCTCTTAAATCCCCTTGATACTTGTGTTATATTGTTAGTTTCAAACCAGATTTTGAGTGAGTCCATTCTGCTGATGACACAACTGTTGGCATGGAGAACAGTGAGTCTGGGCAATGACCATGCCCCCTGGAGAATCTTTATTCTCTTGCTCTGTCTTCCTAACTAGCTTTGCTGATTGCTGTTAGCATGCTTTGAGGGTGTTGCTGCCTGCTGGCAAGCGCGTCCTTTGATCTCTGCTCTTCTGTGCTGTATTTGCTGGTTTCTAGTTTGCCTCCATTACAGATTCATCCCAAACTAAATTAGAAGTTATAATTGGTGTTTATGAATGAGTATGGAAAATAAGACCATCCTTAAAGTGATCCTGGCATGTGACTCTACTGGCGTCCCTATCAATGTTAAAATTATGGATGCCTCCTAATCAGCAAAGGTAATACTCTTCAATGTACAAAATACACTTCACTCATAGATTTGAGTAATATATTCTATTTGGTACCTATTTCAATAGGCTTGCAGCTACAATTTGCATTTCCCTTTGAAGGAACACAATACACCTTTACCCAGCTATGCATTGAGTACCTCAGTAGCCCTCCTACCACATACAACCTTTTCAGGAAAGATCTCAACCACACCTGACTTTCTCTAAGAACACAGGTATGCCATCATATGGAAGATATCCTCCACTGAGGAGATTCATTTGACACTCGTTCAGGAAAGGCAAATACTCACAAAGGAACTCATAAAAAGGAGATGGACCCTTGCCCCATACATAGAACAAGGCCCTGTCACTGCACTTAAATTCCTGAAAATTATTTAGTAATCAAAGGCTGCTCCATCCCTGATGTTGTCAAGAAATAGTTATTGGCCCTTTTTGTACCCATAAAAGCAAAACAAAACCAATGTCTTTTAGATTCTAGAGGAAATATAGCTCTCAATTTTATTTAATTTTTTTACTTAAGTTTTACTTAAGCCTACTTATGCTGGCTGTTACTTGAAAATTGACCCACTTGGAAATGAGGCCCCCTGTAACAAAGGTTCTAGAATTTGTCCAAGTTGCAATATAGCAATGTTCCCATTAGTACCTCCCCAAAGTTCCTTCCCTGTAAAGTCTTCAGTATGCATCTTGTGATTTCTGGGCCACTCATGGTGGCCATAAATTGCTATGAGCCTCTGGTATAAGAAACTGCTCTCCTCAACCCCACACTATACATGATTAGACTGGTAATTGTTGGGTGCTACTGAACCCTTCTGGAAAGAGGATCTCATGGGCCCTGAGTCCATGACCCTTGATACCTAGCTGCCCATTATGTTTTGCAGTACCTGCAAGCTTGGCATGGTCAGCAAACTTTCCTTGCTACAAGCCTGGGTTCTCTGGTATATTTTGCCTGCAGGAAGGGGTGACCTCTCCTGAAGTCAATCCCTTGCCTGATACCATGGTGATAGATGATGAGGTCATTCCTGTCCTGATCTTACTGAGTATATAGTAAAGGGAATTCCTATACTTTAAGAATTGTGTCTCCACCATATGTATGATGGAGCTCCTTGGGGAGCTACTGCTTTTCATTAACCAGGATGTGCTTGATCCAGGATGGGGCCCAAGGGTCAGCTTAATCAGTTAAATTCAGACAGTCATCTCAGCACTGGGTGCCCTGGCCAACAATTGTCCCTATATGCACATTTTTGCAAACTCTTAAACTATTGCCAATGATTTAACTGTCTGGTCTAGTCAATAGCAACAACAATTTCTTATCCAAGCTTTTCCAATTTGGGGTAGAGAACTCTAGGAATCTCTCCTTTCATGTATTTCCTAAATATAAATGAATGTCAAACATGTTTCCTTACATATAAAGCCACAATACAAGACACTATACACAACCAACAATGATGAGCTCATAAATAAGGCATTCAGCAGAAATTTTACCTCATTTATGGCCTCAAGCATCACAGAGGATAGCAGTGGCTTACTTAAACAAGCCCAAATATAATTAAAGGAAACATAGCATATTTCATCACCAGTCAAACATCATGAGTTCTAATAGTCTGTAAGAATTATGAATTGTAACACTCTGGCCCCATTTCTTACTTTTGACCACTGATGACTTTCAAGCCTGACTACTCCCCCTCCCTCCTTCTGCCTCACATCTGGATAAGCTAAGAAAGTTCAAATATTCCCCCCTTTGGTACTGGGAAGTACCAAACCACACAAGCTCCAAGTCACATGCAGGAACTCTCACTCTCCCCCACCTCCTAGCCACCATAAAACATCAAGCTAGCTTTCTTTCCTGTTTTCTCCTCCCATTCTTGGACCTGTTTTGGAATCTATCCTGCTGTCCCCAGAAAGCCTCATTATTATGTGAATAACAAATCTTTTCATATCCTCCTAGCACACACATGGTGTCATCAGTCTCAACATCTGAGTAAATTTTGGGAGAGGGTTTCTATCTCACCTCTGTGGACTAATTGCAACACTCTGCCTCCTGTTTTGGGTTTTTATGTCTGTTTGCATTTTTATTGTGGCAAAAAACACATAACATACAATTTACCATCTTAACTATTTACAAGTGTACAGTACTGTAGTGTTAAGTATTTTATATTGTCATTAAAACATCTCCAGAACTTTTTCATCTTGCAAATCCATAACTCTATGCCCAATAAACACTGACTCCCCTTTACCCCTCTCACAAGCCCTTGATAGCCAGCATTTTACTTTCTGTTTCTATAAATTTAACTACTTTAGATGCCACATGTAAGTGGAATCATAAATAGTTGTCTTTTTCTGACTGGCTTATTTCACTAAGCATAATGTCCTAAAGGGACGTCTATAATATAACATGTGGCAGAATTTCCTTCCTTTATAAGGCTGAATAATATTTCATTGCATGCATATGCTACATTTTCTTTTTCCATTCATTAGTGGATGGACATTTGTGTTGTTTCTTTCTCTTGGTTACTGTGAATACTGTTACTATGACAATGGGCGTGTAAGTATTTCTTCAAGATCCTACCTTAAATTCTTTAGGATATATTCCCAGAGTGGGATTGCTGGATCATATGGTAGTCTTATTTTCAATTTTTTGAGGAACTTCCATACTGTTTTCCGTAGTCCGCTGCACGATTTCACAATCCTATCAACAGTGCACAGTGGTTCCAATTTCTCCACATCCTCAACAACACTTGTTATTTTCTGTCCTTACTTGTTTTTTTTTTTTAAAGATTCATTTATTTATTTAGAAAGAGAGAGTGAGCTAGTGGGGGGAGGGACAGAGGGAATCTCCAAGCAGACGCCCAACTCAGCACAGAGTCTAAAGCAAGGCTTGATCCCACAACCCGTGAGACCATGACCTGAGCTGAAACCAAGAGTCAGACACTTAACCAACTGACCCACCAGGCATGCCTTATTTCTTATGGTGGTGATGGATGTGGTTTTGATTTGCATCTCCCCAATGATTAGTTATATTGAGGATCTTTTCATATGCTTTTGGCTTTTTATATATTATCTTTGGTCTTCCTCCTGTTTTGAACTCTTTTTTTCCTCCTCTCTCATTTAGTTTATTTATATTTATATTTTAGTATATTTACTACATTTATATTTATTTTTCTGAAACCACAGCTAATGTATTTTTCAAGACATCAGTGATTGTTATGCATTCCTCAATATTCCCCATCTTAGTCTCATTGCTCAAGCAAATTATTTTATATCTGTTTTATCTTCCCTGATGTAAGGAAGATACAGCTACTGCTTATTCACCACTCTGCCTGACACTTCCTAGGTGGCCTCAAACTACTACTGACTTTATGACTTTATTGTGTGAGTCAAGAGTTTTTGCTGTTTGCTCTGCTGGAGGAAAAGTCTCCACAAAGAAATTACTAAAATCACTTTGAATTAATTGTCGCCATTTGCTTTTCCCTGGAGCATTCCTGTGATTGCGCCCAGAGGTGAAAAACAAACAGACAAACAAGCCTAAAACAGTGCTGTGATAGTGCTAATTTTAATTTAGCACTTACTCTTTCTGAATAACTATATTAAGTGATTTATTATCAATGATTGTAAGAAAAATGTACTGAATCATGTCTAGATTGCCAATGAGAAATGAAGCTTCAGAAGCAAACAGTTGGTCCAAGAGCACATAGCTAGCCTGCAGAGGAGCAGTGGCTTGAGCTAGGCGGTTTCCTGGTTTCATAGTCCTATTGTGTTGCAAAGAAGAGGAAATGGGCCAGAAGCAATCAATGTTTTCCTTGAAATGGGTGTGGAGCTATGATATTATTCCAGAGCTGACAGAGAACAAGTGAGTTCAGTGTTTGTAAAGCACTTAAATGCCAGAATTATTAGCTTCTCTAAAAACATAACAGAGTAAAGTAAGTTTTATACATCTCTTTTAAGGCTAAAACTAAATGCATGCATTGTTTCTGCATTAACTCAGCCATTGAACAGGAATATGTAAATTACCATTCTCAAGTGGTACTTCTTAAACCATGTGTACAAGATTTTCTTGGTCTGTATATGAATTAAAACAATCTCTTGCCCCTTTGCTTACATTAAATGGATGGCTCTGAAGCAAACTGTGGCTCTTTTTACATTTTACCAACTTTGTCAGTTCAGTAAGAAAAATATGCTCAATTAATCAAATGCTAATTCTTCAGGAAACAGAAGACATTTATGATTACCAGGTCAAATTTAGCACATTGCTTAATTTCAAGCACTAGACATTATTAACCTTTTTAATTAGTGCATTTTGTATGTGGTGTTGTTATTGATTCAAATTTGTTGATGGACTGAGTTAGAAGAAACCAATATTTGTTAATTACTCATATACTTATGTATTTATCTATGATTTATGGAATAACTAGCGCCCAAACTAGTGTGAAGTAACATATAATACTAAGACCACACGAAGCAACTAAAATGTAAAGTTTGCTCAAAATCCAGTTAGAAGGAAGAAAGACAGCAAGGTACTATGTATCTAAATTTAATCATTTATTGTAATTAAGCATGAAATTTATCTCTCCATTTCCAGGGAGCCAACTTGAAAGAGGAAACATTTTGTGCAGTAAAAAACTCAGCGACAGACTGAAGAAAGCAGACAGGCTGTTGTAGAATTTTTTTTTTTT
>NW_023252393.1:0-6840 GCF_002007445.2 Ailuropoda melanoleuca
AGAACTAGGATGATCGGTAGGGGAAGAAAGGGATAAAGAAAGGGGGGGTAATCAGAAGGGGGAATGAGACACGAGAGACTATGGACTATGAGAAGCAATCTGAAGACTTCAGAGGGGAGGGTGTGGGGGAATGGGATAGACTGGTGATGGGTAGTAAGGGGGGCACATATTGCATGGTGCACTGGGTGTTTACGCAACTAATGAAGCATCGAACTTTGCATCGGAATCCGGGGATGTACTGTATGATGACTAACATAATATAATAATNATAATGAAATAAAATTACTTCCTATGCCATTAGAGATATTTCTAGAAATATCTACTTTTTAAAATTTTCAAAATTTATTTTTCAAAAATTATTAATTAAAATGTGTAACACACGCACACAATAAAAGAGTTCATGACAGCAAAATCAGCCCTATAAGAAATGTTAAAGGGGACTCTTTGATTGGAAAGGAAAGTCCATAAGGAAGAGGAAAATGGTAGAAAGTGCAAAAGCAGTAAAAATAAGTGTATCTGTAAAATTCAGTCAAGTGATTTACAAATGAAAGGATATATGGTATGACATCCTATACCTATGAGAGGAAGAGGAGTCAAGAATGGGTTCAAACTTAAGCAACCATCAACTTCATATAGACTGCTATGTGCAGAAGCTGTTATATGCATACCTAATGGTAACCACACCTCGAAAACCAGTAATAGATATGCAAAAAATAGAAAGGAAGGAATCCAAGTATGTAACGAAAGAAAGCCAGGAGACTATTAGAGAAGAGAGTAAGAGAAGAAAGGAACAGAGAAGAACTATAAAAATAACCACAAAGCAAGTAACAAAATGGCAATAAGTGCACACCTATCAATAATTACTTTAAATATAAATGGACTAAACTCTCCAATCAAAGACATAGGGTGATGGAGTGAATGAAAAAGCAACTCCCATCTATATGCTGCCTTTAAGAGACTCATTTCAGACCTAAAGACACATGCAGATTGAAAGTGAGGGGATGGGGAAATATTATCATGCAAATGGATGTGAAAAGAAATCTGGGGTAGCAATGTTTATATCAGACAAAATAGACTTTTTAAAAAGACTGTAACAGGAGACAAAGGACACTATGTAATCCCACAAGAAACAGTAACAATTGTAAAGATTTATGCACACAAAATGAGAGCACCCATACATACATAAAGCAGTTAGTAAGAAACATAAAGGAACTAATCAACAGTAATACAATAACTGTCAGGGACTTTCACAACTTATTGATACCAATGGTTAGATCAGTGACAGAAAATCAACAAACACTAGCTTTGATGACACATTGTACCAGATGATTTTAACAGGTATATTCAGAATATTCCAACCTAAAACATCAGAATACACATTGCTTTCAAGAGCACATTGAATGTTCTCCAGAATAGATCACATTTTAGACAAGAAAACAGGTATCAATATATTCACAAAGACTGAAGTCATACCATGCATCTTTTCTGATCACAATGCTATGAAACTAGAAATCAACCACAAGAAAAAACCCGACAAGAACATAAATACATGGAGGTTAAATAACATGCTATCAAACAATAAATAGGGCAACCAAGATAGAAAACAGAAAATCAAAAAATACATGGAGGCAAATGAAAATGAAAACACTATGGTTCAAATTCTGAGATGTAGGAAAAGTAGTTCTAAGAGCAAAGTTTAGAGCAATACAGGCCTACCTCAGAAGCAAGAAAAATCTCAAACAACATAACATTACATGTAAGGAAACCAGAAAAAGAAGAATAAATAAGACACAAACTCTGTGGAAGGAAGGAAATAATAAATATTAGAGCAGAAATAAAATAGAAATAATAAATAAATAAATAAATAAATAAATAAAGGGAGGGGGAGGGAGGCAGGAAGGAAGGAAGGAAGGAAGGAAGGAAGGAAGGAAGGGAGAAGGAGCTGATTTTTTAAAAGATCACCAAAATTGAAAAATAATCTTTAGGCAGACTAATCATAAAAAAAGAGGACTCAAATAAACAAAATCATAAATGAAAGAGGAGAAATTACAACTGACACAACAGAAATGCAAAGTTTATAAAGGACTATTATGAAAAATTATACGCCAAAAAATTGGGCAACCTAAAAGAAATGGATAAATTCCTTGAAACATATAAACTATGAGAACTGAAACAGGAAGAATTAGAAAATTTGAATGAACAAACTAGAAGTAACAAAATTAAATCAATAAAAAAATCCCAAAAAACGAAAGTCCAGGACCAAATGGCTTCCCAGGTGAATCCAAAGAACATTTAAAAAAGAGTTAGGACCTATCCTTCTCGAACTTTTCCAAGAAATAGAAGAGGAAGGAAAGCTTCCAAATTTTGTCTATGAGGCCAGCATTATGCTGATACAAATGCCAGACAACGACACTACAAAAGGGAAAACTACAGGCCAATATCTCTGATGAACACAGATGCAAAAATCCTCACAATTATTAGCAAATCAAATCCAAAAATACATTTAAAAAATCATTCAACATGATGCATGTCAATCAAACATCATACATCATAACAACAAGGGAAAGGATAAAAACGAAATGATCATTTCAATAGATGCAGAAAAAGCCTTTGACTAAGTATAATATCCATTCGTGATAAAACTCTCAACAAAATAGATGTAGAAGGAACATACCTCAACAAAATATATACCATTTATAAAAACCCACAGCTAACATCACACTCAATGGGGGAAAAACTGAGAGGTTTTCCCCTAAGGTCAGGATGATGACAAGGATATCCACTATAACAACTTTTATTCTATATAGTAATAGATGTCCTAGTCACAGCAATCAGACAAGAAAAAGGAATAAAAGTCATGTAAATTGGTAAAGAATAAGTGAAACTGACTACTTGCAGATGACATGATACTACATAGCAAAAACCCTAAAAACTCCACCAAAAAAATGGCTAGAACTGATATAGGAATTCACTAAGATCACAGGATACAAAATCAATGTACAGAAATCTGTTGTATTTCTATCCACTAATAATGAAGCAACAGAAGGAGAAACTAAGAAAATAATCTCATTTACAACTACACTGAAAATAATAAAATACTTAGGAACAAACTTAACCAAGGAGGTGAAAGACCTTACTCTGAAAACTGTAAAACACTGATGAAAGAAACAGAAGATGACACAATCAAATGGCAAGATATTCCATGCTCATGGATTGGAAGAACAGATATTGTTAAAAGTCTTATACTACCCAAAGCAATCTAAACATTTAATGCAATCTCTATGAAAATTGTAACAGAATTTTTCACAAACCAAAAAACAAAATAAACAAAACCCTAAAATTTGTATGGAACGACAAAAAAACCCAAATAGCCAAAACAAACTTGAAGAAGAACAAAATTGGAGTTATCACAATTCCAGACTTCAAGTTATATTACAAAGCTGTAGTAATCAAAACAGTATTATACTGGAAGTAAAAGAGACACATGGATCAATGGAACAGAATAAAAAGCCCAACCAACATTCTTAAAAGGTAAGGAAAGACTAGGGACTTTTCCAAAATAAAGGAGATTAAAACATTATGGTAATTAAATAAACATGTAATTTTAAATTGTATTATTTTCTATAAGGAAAATTTTTAGTCACTGGTGAAACTTAAATAGGATTGGAGAACTTCAGTTGCTAATGTAGCATTGTTAATGTCCTGACAATAATGGTTACCTCATACTTATCTAGATAGCAGAATTTTCTTTTTTGTTATCAACACATACCACTATATTGAGGAGCAGTTGGGGCATCACATGGTGCAGGAATAAGAGATTCCTTGTCTATTTGTTGGGGGGTTTTGTTATATTTTATATTGTTTCAAAATTTCAAAAAGTAGCAAAACATTAAAGTATTGCCATACACCTCCAATCTGGGGCATAGGTCACAAGTTAGTGAAATTCTAACATTGACTGAGGAAGCAAGAGAGAGGTTTCCTTTGGGGATAAACCACCTTAATGAGTAGAAATTGTCATACTGTCCCAGGGCAGTAGAATATCTGAAATTCTTGTTGGCATTAAGTATAGAGTTTAAAAGAATTCTAGTTCTCTTTTGGAAGAATATCTGTTTTGTTTTGTAGTTAAAGAAATTCAGTTTTGTGCTTAAAGCAATTCACAGTAGTTTTTATTTCTTTCCTTTTTGTTTGTTTTGGTGGTGGTTGTTTTATTTTTTACATAACTGATATTCCTGACATGAGTCTCCAGGGGGCATTTCTTTTTCTTTTCTTCTTCTTCTTTTTTTTCTTTAATTAATCCCCTGTGTCTCTTATCAGCAAAATGATAAAATTGTCTCTTGTGTTAGTACACTACTTGAAGCCAGAATTGCTTGTTACAAAATTTGGATTCCTTTCATATGAGGGATTTCCCCAAACATCTTTTCATTTAGAGCATTACATTTTCATTTAGACTTTTTATGGAGACATTTACCTTCATCTTAATATATAAGAAAAGAAGACAGAAAATGAATCTTAACCTGGCCTGAAAAAGGATTCTAATTATTTGTAATATTTGGATTCTGTCATTTTAATGAGTGTCAGTGGAAGTGAAAATTATTAACAGATGCACAGAATTTCCAGAATGCATATCTATTTTTAGATTCTTTCTGCAGAAAAGCTTTGGAATTAAATTTCCTCTTAAATTAATGAATTTTTTGTAATATTATTAGAGGGAGAATATTCATCATTTATTTTTGGCCCCTGTTTCTACCATATTCTTATAGTGGGAAAATTATATGAATGTGTCCTCGATATGGTAAGTCACTTAAAATTTTCAAGAAATATCTAGATGACAAATGAAAGCATTCTCACAAGTAAAAGTCAGGTAATCCACTGACTTCTGAACTGTCATTTATTTTTGTGTTTTTATGTAGATGCAATAGTCAAAACTTGATGATTAAATGCAACTAATATGAAAAGACTGATGTATTTGAAATCAAAGAAAAATAATATTTAAGTGAAATGAGATAAAGGAACAATGGGGACTATTGCATTGGGACAAAATAACCATGTATGTCAGAATATTTTAATCCAGAGAAAACATATAACTGGCATAATTTCTATATTTCACAAATTTTTAAGTGTTTTATGAGCAAAGAATTTTAGAAGAACCTTACAAATAGACATTGGTATTAATTTTCTGGATGTTACAAGAAATTTTTCAATAATTTTTAAGATACACATAGAAAATACATTTAGTGTCAAGCTTATGTTCTGTCTCTTTAGAACATTGAAACAGAATTCAGCTCATTTGGAAATGATCAGCTAAAATTTAAATTATCTTTCCACTTCCAATAGGAAGAAAGAAAAAAAAATAAATACTGTTGTTATCATAATTAAGGCTTAAATGGAAACATCAGTTGAGTTACCTATGATGATCTATGCTGTAGTTTTAAGTATCTTCTGTCTTGTGAAATTAGATCGATTTTTTAAACCTATTTACATTTCTGTTTTTTTTTTTCCTGTCTGTACCTTTTTAAAAACTCCTCTTATTTGCAATTCTGAAGTTGTTTTCCTATTCTAATTCATAAGACTCAAGTCTGAAATGAGGAATCAGTCAAGAGAGATCGAGTTCATTCTCCTAGGATTGACCAATGACCCACAATTGCAAATTGTGATTTTTATATTTCTCTTTCTAAACTATGTATTGAGTGTGATGGGAAACTTAACCATCATCCTTCTTACCTTGCTAGATCCCGGACTCGAGACTCCCATGTATTTTTTCCTCTGAAATTTCTCCTTCTTGGAAGCTTCATTGACAACAGTCTGTATTCCCAGATTCCTGATAAGCATTGTGACTAAAAACAAAATAATTTCATACAATAGTTGTGCATCTCAGTTATTCTTTTTCCTCTTATTAGAAATTACAGAATTTTACCTACTGGCTGCCATGTCTTTTGACCGTTAGGTAGCAATCTGCAAACCCCTGCATTACCCCATCATTATGAACAACAAAGTGTGTTACCAAATTCTATTCAGTTCATCGACAATTGGCTTTCTGCTTACATTTCCGCCCGTGGCTTTGGGGTTGACACTGGATTTCTGTGCTTCCAAGTAATTGATCATTTCATGTGTGACTCTTCCCCCGTGCTGCAGCTTTCCTGCACTGACACTCGTTTACTGGAATTGCTTTCATTTGTCTTAGCTATTGGAATACACCTGATCACGTTGCCTTTAGTGATTCTTTCTTACACATATATTATCAAGACCGTTCTAAAACTCCCCTCTGCCCAGAAAAGAACAAAGGCTTTTACTATTTGTTCTTCTCATATGATTGTAGTCTCCCTTACTTATGGTAGCTGTGTCTTTACTTACATAAAGCCAACAGCAAAGGAAAGGGTGACTTTATCCAAAGCTGTAAGTGTTATTTACACCTCTGTTGCCCCTTTATTAAACCCTTTCATTTACACTCTCAGAAACCAGCAAGTGAAACAAGCCTTCAAGGACACACTCCAAAATATTTCTTCCTTTATCAAAAAATAAAGAGGAAATTTAATTTTTAAATCTTAGTTTAAAAAGTAAATAAAATTTTGACTTATGTTTATTTAATATGTTCTTCAAATAGGCTACCTAATAATATTTTTTACCTCATAATATTTTTAAATGATTTTTTATTATATTGTTAGTCACCATACAGTACATCCCCGCATTCCGATACAAAGTTCGATGCTCCATCAGTTGCATATAACACCCAGTGCACCATGCAATACGTGCCCTCCTTACCACCCATCATGTCTATCCCATTCCCCCACCCCCTTCCCCTCTGAAGTCCTCAGTTTGTTTCTCATAGTCCATAGTCTCTCA
>NW_023252394.1:0-4143 GCF_002007445.2 Ailuropoda melanoleuca
CATACAAATACCAGCCATCTCACACTTTATAGGTATCTCACTCCATGAAAATGTGCTGGATGATGTTATTTGAATTAATTTAAAATGGCAAGAGCTAAATTAATTGCTCAGTGTCAGTCTGAACAAATCAAGCTAGAATGAACTCAGGAACATCACTTGGAGCCTAGAACTCCAAGCAGACTCAAACTGAGACCTTCAGCACCAGGGAATTCTTACTAGGAATTCTGCACAGAATTTCTATGTAGTTTCAAGAATGTAAAATAAATATAACCATGTAGAAACAATTATGCAGATAATAATGGCTATATCACTTTTCGCGTGTTTTCTGCATGCTAGGTCCTAATTCTCATCACAATCCTACAAGAGAAGCAATATTATCCCCACTTCAGAAATGAGTAAATGGTGAGTCAGGAAAGTCAATGACTTGATCTAAGCCAGAAACTATTAACAGGCATATCTGCTTAGCCTAAAGCCCATACCACACTGCCACTCTCAAGGTTAACATCAGCCTGGTTCTCAGCTGTTTTGTTTTCCATCCATTTGTGGTAGTAATTAGTACTGATAAATTAGACCTAACATGACAGTGTTCGTACTCTAAAGGAGCTTACACACAGAAGCAGAGTCAGGTGTAACCCAAACTCTAAGATTTGGGCTTGTGGGACATTTTAAAAAGCTCAAAATCTGGTGTGAGCCAGGGGAATGTGTTAGCTGGAGTAAAATTGTAGTAAGGCATTAAATGTGTTAGCTGGAGTAAAATTGTAGTAAGGCATTAAAATAATGGTCCTTTCTAGATGGATGCCTTGTGGGTGTATTTGGATACAGGCATCTTACCCTCATCTGAAGAAGAGAATCACCACTTAGGTAAGTGGTACAGCATTTTCTGACTGATGAGAGAAGTATATAGTGGAATTAAAAAACTAAGTCAGGATAGATACTTCAGGCAAGTAAAACAGAGTTGAAACCAAAGCTGTTTGGGTGAAATTTAACCCTGACATAATGTTAGGTGATCTAGACATACTTCAGAGTTCAATAAATCCATGTATACTATAAACATACAGCTTAAGATAACAGAATACAAAGAGTTTGGATAACCAAAAATTCCATCTTGCCTAACACATATTTTGGCTCAGAAGGGGGTAGAGATAACACAAAGAAATTAGAGGATATTTTAGGAAGACGACTCTAACAGCTAGGTACATGATGAATTAGAGCCACAGTGTGACACTTTTTGATATTCAAGAATCAATTCAAAGAAGATAAAAAGGTTGATGAGCTACATTAAAAAAAATTATGGGGACTTCCTCTTATGGCTGAGTGTAGAGGTTAGTTAATCTTCCCCCTAAGAAGCAAGGTGGATAAAATCGACACAAATAACCTTTCAGAGCTGTGGAACTTCACCAAAGACATTAAAAAAATATATGTGACAAACTTTTTTCTTGAAAACTGCTGAACATCAGGTAGGAACACTAAGAGTTGATGGTGTCATGTCCCAAGGCTTCTCCCATCTCCCCTCAGCTCAGCTGCCATGGAGACTCCACCAGAGTGTGGCATGGGGTCATTTGTGAGGACCAGAAGCTGTACCACATCATGGAAGGGAGCTCACCTGATGTGGAGCAGATGCCATGCATACTACCTTGTCTGTGAAAGTGACACTTTCCAGCAAGAACTGACAGCTCTTCTAGACTGATTCAGTACAATCCCTTTTTTTTGAGGGGGGGAGTGTGCAAGTTGGTGGTGGGGAGGGACAGAAGGAGAGAGAGATTCTCTCATGCTTAGCATGGAGCCCAATGCGGGGCTTGATCTCATAACCCTGAGATCATGACCTGAGCAGAAATCAAGAGTTGGACACTTAACCGACTGAGCCATCCAAGTGCCCCCTGACTCAGTACATTCCTGACTCAATAAACAAGCATGAAAAATAGTCCCAAGTTATTCACAGACCCCAGGCTAACCTGAAGTAGCACGTACACAAAGAGATACAAAGAACCCAACACAAAGTAAATCCAAAGCAGAGTTCAAATAACCTGAACTTCTCATGCACTTCTCTCCCCACACACAGGTCCATCTGCTGAGGACAGAAACCTTAGTGCTAATGTATCAGTGTGTAACATCTGTATGGTCATTGCCCTAACTCAAGCTATACATGAACAGGGCAACTTACAGGAATCCAGGTTTAAATGAAAACAAGAATAAAAAAAAAACTGGAGAAGTGACATCAGTGTCAAAACATCACAGGGGAGACAGATTTCATGGATTTAGGCCAGGCAAGTTACTGAAAAAAGAAAGACAAATTAACCACAAAACCACCTTGAATTGGGGAAATGTCAAAATTTATTCTTCCTACAATATTATATCTTTAACCCCTCCAAAAATGTGCCATAGTCAAAAACAAAACAAACAAAACAAAACAAACAAACAAAAAAACAAAAAAACACCACAGAAGTATACCAATCCTGAGGGGGAAAAAAAAAGTCAAGAGAAACTGTCCCTGGGTGTCCCGAGATGCTGGAGTTAGCAGAGAAAGTCTTCAAAGCAACATTTAAACATATAAATATGTTTAAGGAACCAAATGAAGCCGTGTTTAAATAAATAAAGGAAAGTGCTATAATAGTGAATCAACAAATAAAAATTCTCAATAAGGATACAGGAATTACACAAAGAGAATCAAATGGAAATTCTGGATTTGAGCATACTAACTGAAATAATAAATATACTGGAGGGTCTCAACATCAGATCTGAGATAAAAGGAGAAAGAAGCAGTGAACTTAAAGATCAACCAATAGAAATTATTCAATTGTTTGTGCACAAAGGAAAAAACATGGAAAAAAATTAACAAGCCTCAAAAACCTCTGGAATAATATAAAATGTATCAATATACATGTAATGAGTGTCCAAGAAGAACAGGATAAAAAGAAAAGGCCAGAAGATGTGTACATATTTTAAGTTTTTATTTAAATTCCTGTTAGTTAGCATACAGTATAATATTGGGTTCAGGTGTCCTGCAGCCACTATGGAAAACAGTACGGAGGTTCCTCAGAAAGTTAAAAATAGAACTACTCTACTAGCAATTGCACTATGAGGTTTTTACCCAGAGGATACAAAAATCCTGATTCAAAGGGATATATGCCCCCTGATGTTTATAACAGCATTACCTACAATAGCCAAATCATAGAAATAACCCAAATGCCCATCAGCTGATGAATGGATAAAGAAGATGCAGTGTACACATCACACACACACACACACACACACACACACNAGAAAGACAAATTAACCACAAAACCACCTTGAATTGGGGAAATGTCAAAATTTATTCTTCCTACAATATTATATCTTTAACCCCTCCAAAAATGTGCCATAGTCAAAAACAAAACAAACAAAACAAAACAAACAAACAAAAAAACAAAAAAACACCACAGAAGTATACCAATCCTGAGGGGGAAAAAAAAAGTCAAGAGAAACTGTCCCTGGGTGTCCCGAGATGCTGGAGTTAGCAGAGAAAGTCTTCAAAGCAACATTTAAACATATAAATATGTTTAAGGAACCAAATGAAGCCGTGTTTAAATAAATAAAGGAAAGTGCTATAATAGTGAATCAACAAATAAAAATTCTCAATAAGGATACAGGAATTACACAAAGAGAATCAAATGGAAATTCTGGATTTGAGCATACTAACTGAAATAATAAATATACTGGAGGGTCTCAACATCAGATCTGAGATAAAAGGAGAAAGAAGCAGTGAACTTAAAGATCAACCAATAGAAATTATTCAATTGTTTGTGCACAAAGGAAAAAACATGGAAAAAAATTAACAAGCCTCAAAAACCTCTGGAATAATATAAAATGTATCAATATACATGTAATGAGTGTCCAAGAAGAACAGGATAAAAAGAAAAGGCCAGAAGATGTGTACATATTTTAAGTTTTTATTTAAATTCCTGTTAGTTAGCATACAGTATAATATTGGGTTCAGGTATCCTGAAGCCACTATGGAAAACAGTACGGAGGTTCNTGAAGCCGTGTTTAAATAAATAAAGGAAAGTGCTATAATAGTGAATCAACAAATAAAAACTCTCAATAAGGATACAGGAATTACACAAAGAGAATCAAATGGAAATTCTGGATTTGAGCATACTAACTGAA
>NW_023252395.1:0-167 GCF_002007445.2 Ailuropoda melanoleuca
ACATCTCTGGTTAAGTTAATTCCAAGGTAACGTATGGTTTTTGGTGCTATTATAAATGGGATGGATTCCCTGATTTCTGGGCATTGACTTTGTATCCTGCCACATTACTGAATTGTTCTATAACTTCTAATAGTTTGGGAGTGGATTCTTTTGGGTTTTCCATATAG
>NW_023252395.1:384-585 GCF_002007445.2 Ailuropoda melanoleuca
ATATTTGCAGTAGGCTTTTCATAGATGGCTTTTATGAGATTGAGAAATGTACCCTCTTTCCCTACACTCTGAAGGGTTTTAATCAGGAAAGGACGCTGTATTTTGTCAAATGCTTTTTCTGCATCTATTCAGAGGATCATATGGTTCCTGAGTCTTTTCTTGTTGACAAGATGTATCACACTGATTGATTTGCGAATGTTG